>NW_017731356.1:2619708-2693939 GCF_001890085.2 Hipposideros armiger | reverse complement strand
GGGTTGTTACTTTGTGAGGGTGAAAAGGGTAACTATTGCATTGTTCTGTACACCTGAAACTAACAATAAATAAAAATTAAAAAAAAAAAAAAGAGGGAGCTATCGTTTTCTCATTTGGCAACTGGCAAAACCTGGGGAGGCATTAAGTGGCATACCTCCCTCTGCATGGTCCAGGGAGGGAGGGAGAGAAACTGCAGATTCTCAGGAATAATCAGTATACGTGTTCCAAAGCTTCCATGGACTCCACAGTGTCTCACTTGTTACTGTCCTTTATGATCGTGGAATGTTCTTTGTCCTGATTCTCAGATGGGTGTTAAAATTATTTTAAAATGCTCCCTCCATCCAATCAATCATATATCTATGTCCCTCCCTCGAAGCACATGTGCGTTCCTCACCAGACCCTTAGGGCTGTTCCTAGTGTTCTGAACATGGGGGTTGGAGGCGAGCAGAATTTCCTGCCTTCTCCTCCTCTGCCCTTTCTCTTCTCCTGGGAATAAAGGAAACTGATATTTATTAATTGTCTAGTGCACGATGTATTTAATTTCATTTAATGTTTATAACAACCCTACTTTGATATTATCTCCCCTCAGAAGAATTAAGTGTCTTCTCTATATTTTCATGGTTTGCAAGATGTAGGACAGAGCCGTGAACCCCGGAGTTCTCACCAAGTCCAACATCTATATGTTATATCTGCTTTTTTTTCTTTCAAGTTTGTTCCTGATGTTCATGCTGAATATACTTAGTCCCATATTCATCTCCTTCGGATAGATGCTCAAAAAATGGGATCAATGAATATCTTTATCCTGGTTATGGACACTGAGGTTTTGAATTTTTGTTTTATTGTCTTTTTTTGGTTTTCCTAAATATTTTATTTTCCTCTTTGGTTTTTCTAAACATTAAGTTGGTGAACATTCTTATTCCAGAGGCTGGGAATACAATGAAAGTCAAGAGTCTGACTTATTTCTTTAGGAATTTATTCAAATCATACAAAGCTGTGCATTGACTTGGCCTCTCCCTCCCATAGACCTTAATTTAGAGTGGCTTGATTTTATTGCTGATGGTTGGGGGAGTTGATTGCATAGGAACAAACTATATGATCCCTTGGAGAAACATGAAAGTCGTCACCCGCTGAGATGACCCAGGAATAAAATGGGTGAAGAGTATTCTATAGAGGAAGAATGTACAGGAGAGATTATTTTTTAGAAGAAAAAGATGATTGTTGGAGGTAATAACATGTCCTAGGCGAGATATGTCATTTCGTCTCCTTCGATAGCTTTGGCAGGAAGTAACTTAAAAATGAATTTTGTTTTCTTTGCAATCTGACACACATAATCATTACAGAAAAAATATGAGTAGGCTAAAAAACAAAATAAACACACATAACTCCACCTACCCAGATATAATGTCAGTAGACATCTTTTTTTTCTTGTCTTCATATATGTGTTTTTTTAATTAAAGTTTATTGGGGTGACGAGTGTGATATATAGATGAGGCATCACAGAATTGTACACCTCAGACAGCAGACATCTTGATCCGAGAGCTTCCAGCACTTCCCTCTGCATATATAATTTACAGAAATAGAATCGTACATCTTTAGTTTGTTATTTTATTATTAGTTTCAGGTGTACAAAATAACGTAATGATTAGACGTTTACCCCCCTCACAAAGTGATGAGCCCAACAAGTCTACTACCCCTCTGACATCGTATATAGCTATTACAATACCATTGACTCTATTCCCTATGCTGTGCTTTACATCCTGTGACTATATATATATATATACATATATATATATATATATATATTTTAATTATAGTTGACATCCACTATTATTTTATATTCGTTTCAGGTGTACAGTGCAGTGGTTAGGCATTTATATAATCTATGAAGTGATCCCCCCAATAAGTCCTGTACCCATCAGACTCCCTATATAGTCTTTACAACATTATTAATTATATTCCCCATACTATATTTCACATCCCTCTGACTATTTTGTGACTTTCAATTTGTACTTTCTAATCCCTTCACCTTCTCACCTGTTCCCCAACCCCTCTCCCATCTAGCAACCGTCAGGTTTTTTTCTCTATATCTATAAGCCTATTTTTGTTTTGTTTGCTCATTTATTATGTTGTTTAGATTCCACATATAAGTGAGATCATATGGTATTTGTCTTTCTCAGTCTGACTTATTTCACTTAGCATGACATCCTCTAAGTCCGTCTATGTAGTTGCAAATGGTAAGATTTCATTCTTTTTTATGTCAGGGTAATACTCCATTGTATAAATGTGTCACAATTTCTTTATCCAATTGTCCACTGATGGGCATTTTGGTTGTTTTCATATCTTGGCTATTGTAAATAGCACTGCAATAAACATAGGGGTACATATATATTTTTGAATTAGTGTTTTGGATAAGTACCAGGAGTGGAATTGCTGGGTTATATGGTAGTTCTATTTTTAACTTTTTGAGGAACCTCCATACTGTTTTCCATAGTGGCTGCACCAATCTGCAATCCCACCAACAGTACACGAGGGTTCCCTTTTCTCCACGTCCTTGCCAACACTAATTGTTTGTTGGTTTATTAATGATGGCCATTCTTACAGGAGTGAGGTGATATCTCATTGTGGTTTTTATTTGCATTTCTCTGATGATCAGTGGTGTTGAACACCTTTTCATATGTCTGTGGCCATCTATAGAATCATGCATCTTTAAAACTTGTTTTTCTCATTTAGCATTATGAATACTTATTGAATCAATGAGGAAACATTTATACACAATAATTAAGACAGTATGGTATGATATTGCATGCCGTACCATAATTTACTTAACCTGTCTTTTAGGATTAGACAATGAGACTGTTTCTAACTTTTGGATTTAAGATAATGATACAATAACTACCATACATAAGAGGAAAAAAATGAGAGATAGCAACACATGTCTAGAAATGGAATTATTTATTAGATTAAAGGTATAAAAAATTTGTAAAGCTTTTGATAGATGTTCTCAAATTATTTTTCTGAAAATTATACTAACATACGTCAGTGTATGACTGTGTTTGTTTCTCTAAACCCATCCATTGATGAAAATAAATATCATTTCATCATTCTAATATGCATATCTTTAATTATCAGTTATGTTGAATAATGCCTGGCATGCATATTAGCTCTATCTATTTCTTATTTTGTAAGTTACTTATCAGTTTCTTTTCCCACTATTTTCTATTCTAGCATTACTTGTCCTTATACTGAATTGTATACTTATTATTTTAAATATAGTCATGTAGTATCTGTTTCAAATATTTCCAATTTGTCATTTTTGCCTTTTAATTGTTTGTGGTGTTTTCTATAACAAACTGAAATCATCAGCATTCCTTTATTTTCTTTTTTCCTTTGGCTTCAGGTTTTGACCATCGTAAGGACTTTAAATCAATTTTCAAAAAATCTGACTTACGATACATAAGCTCCGTAGAAACTCATTCAGAATATCCATGTATCTATGATACTGATTCTTAAACTATGCTTCCACGGAGCACTGTTTTTCCACAATTTTAGCCAAGGTGTTGTGCTATTAAATATGCAAAATGGGAGTCTTTCCAATTTTTGAGAAAAGCTAATTTAATGGAATATCTTTCAATTCCAGGGTTTCCCAACACATTTTTTTCCCTTAAATGTTTGGTGCTGATATTTGCCTTTATTACTATCTAATAAAACCTGGTGTCATATTATATATTCTGTTATTTTAAATTTAATATGTTGATATTAAATGGTGTTGTACAAAGATCACTATTACTTCCAGATGTTCTACTAACTGACAAGTTGAAGGATCCCTAGTGTACGGTATATGTTTGCTACAGTTAAAAACCCAAAGGGAAATAATGTTCACAACACATAAAAATTAGAAAACTGAAGACTAAGAATTCCATCAGAACTGCTAATCATGCTACCTTTCTTTACCATCTGATGACTCGATTACAGATATCGCTGACAAATGCATTCCATGAATCTGATTACCATGTTCTTGTGAAATTAGAATTTTCTGATGGGCTCAAATAATAACTTTCCTAAAGGAAAGATACTTTTAAAAAAAACACAAAAATTATTACTCTTGACATTAGAAGTCTAAATGGGACAAGGAAATGTATTTCTTATTTTTTAATGTTTCCAGAGGCAGTCTTTATTGCTGTACTGGGTCTGTGAAGAACACATACAAAGGCACCTCTCAGCTGGCACTCACAAATAGAATCTTTGAAAATATGCACCTATAAAACGCATGCATTTCCTGAACTGGTAGCTGCTTTATTCCACAGACCATTAAAAGCCCATTTAGAGGGCCTCTCACAAGCTCATGTGCACTCCAGGTACTTAAAGCTGGTGAACCCAGCATAGTAAGAAACAAAACAAAACAAAATGTTGGACTCAGATCTACTAAAATTTACGGACAAGAGAAGTTCTCTCCCCAAATCTAAATTTCCTCCAGCACTAACAGTCTTATAAAGAACAGGTAATGTGACAAAGTTGTCTCACTTCCAGTCTCCCAGCCAAACTCCAACACTCCTCCTGCCCTCCAAGTATCAATCATCAGCCCAGGCAAGGCAAATGAACTTTTAATCAATAACAGCTACTGTTTCTTGTACCAGGACTGTTTATGATTTAAAAGGGGGAAAAAAAATTAAATCAATCCTGATGTGAATGTTTTTCCTCTTCAAGAGAAAAAGCAACACCCTGTGTCAAAAGAAGGGGCGGGCAGAATGTAGTTTCACATGTTTTTGAAATATATATTAAAATAAAACAAATTTGAAATTCTTTTTACCCTCATTAGCTAGAGACAGAAGAGGAATTGCATCGGATGTGATGGATTGATGAGTCATGTTAAACTAATGCCTTCAGTCTGTGCCATTGCATTTCCTGTTTACATTCATACATTGATATAGATTAACAGAGCTCGAAGGGAGTTTAGGGAACATCTGTCTAAAGATGGCTGCCTTGGACTGAAAATGCTTAGGCAAGAGGACGAATCAGACGGGAAGTGCAGAGGGAATTCAGAGAAAGGGAAAGGTGTTTAGATTCTATTAGTGGGTGAAACTGATCAGATATGAGAGCCCGATATGTAGAACCCACGACAGTAGGTCTGCTGTCACTGAAGATTCTTGCCCTTTTCCCAATCTGTCGCCAAAAGGCAACCCTTGCCTGGAGTTTTTGCTGAAAAGTTTTGTAAACCTTAGTACAAGGCATCTCAAAGGGCCCTGGGTGTTGTTCTCCTCCATGATCCTTCCATTCCTCTAGGCTACATCCTTGTAGGTCCAATTTGACACCACAAATCCTAATCATACTAGTGGCCTGGGCTTCCTGCGTCTTGAATCTCCCTTTAGCCAGAGAGCAATCAAACTGGACCCTTTACAAAGCCTCCTGCATTATTTTGGCATGTTTGCACAAACCGTAAATAACTCTCCTAAGATCACTGAATTGAAATCACCTTTCACCGAATTGGGAAAAGCTCCACAGGCTTTTGCCCAATTTTAAAGAGTAACGTGACTGGGTGGGAGGGATAATGGGAGTGATTTTTTGACTGTTTTCTTTGAGTTTGCTGAAATGGAACAAATCAATCCTGTCTTGCTTATTTATAAAACCTTCACACCAATGGAGTGGGGAGAATTAATGAGACCAGGCACAAGGAATGTGGAAATTTTCATTTCTAAACTGCTGGCACCCAGACATGCATTACTGTCTTGTAGCTTTTCAAGGGCGTTGAAGAAATGAGTTTTCGGCCTCTTACAACTTTTGGTGGAAAACATGAATTTTGCACACGATTACTCACCACTATTAATGGCACCCAGGGGATGGAGCCAGCCAAGAAGCCCACAATTTTGAAGAGCCAGGATACTGTACCCTCACATGTCCCAGTAGAAGAACACAAAGAATGACCATGTGACTGGTGACACAAAAGATGTCGCAAACATACAGGGTGCATTGAATCTTTATACAACCTCAATGAAGGCAAAATTTTCTGCACATTACAGACGAGGAAACTGACTCTCCAAGGGATCAAATGACCTGCTCAAAGAGGCATAACTCATAATCAAGCGAGCCAGGACTTGAAAATTCAGGCCTATGTCTAAATCCCAACTTCCTTTCATTTTTTTCAAGAAATATTTTTCTGGGAAGTGGAGAAGGAAGTTGCATCTATATTAGATACCATATTCATTAGTGTGTAATAAAAGGCTTGATGCCCGTCAGCTGTGATAACCATGGTGCACCTGCTGTATTCTTCTGCCCTGGAACCTGCCGATGAATCACTGATATTCTCGGAAGACCTGTCCACTGTGGTCTCTGCCAGTGTTCACCAGGAGGACACCGATGCCTGAGCTGAGGGCCCCATCTCCCAGTGCCCCAAAGCAGCCACACCTGAAGATGGAGCAGCAGGTCAAGGGCAACCTCCATGGAAAAGCCATGCTTTCCTCCCCACCAAAGGACAATGGTCCTTGAATGGAATATATACCACATTTCATCTCTTGGGCCCTGAGTGTCCCCATGTCACTGAGTGTCACTGAGGAAAAGGGCCTTTCAGCTTTTGTTGGTGGTGTCTCTTCCCACAGGGCTCAGACCTGTGTCTTTGTGTCTGAGACAAGGGATGCCCTACAGCCCACACTCTTTTGCTTGTCCCGCTTCTGTCCTTTCACACTCCGTCCACCCAAACAGCTCTGACCCCTGCCTGTGGTCTGTATTAGTACTTGGATGGAAGTTTACGTGCTGTTCAGATTGTAACAGTCCAGTGATCCTAATTTGGTTGAAGGCTTTTGGTTTAGAAGAAAAAAGCCATCTGGCTCATCCAGTTCATGACCCACACAGGCAAGTGAGAAAAATATGAAGTACTAGAGAGAAATATTAGAGGAACCTGGTCTGGATACAGAAGCATATGAGCCCTGGAAATGTTGGGGACATTTTCACTGTGGAAGAGAGTTCCATTTCTTCAGCTTGTTTACAGGATGCCCTGTGTCCCAGGCATTGCTGCAGACATCATGAGGAAGAGAAGGGGATTTTTAAAATGAATAGACAGTGATTCTTGCCCTCTAGAAAAGGGGCAGCGACTAAGGAGCCATGTGGTTCTTAGGTGCGTGCGGGAGGTGGGCAGGCTAGAGTGTCCTACGTCTGAGGCTGTGGAGTTGAGACTCACCTGTAGACAGAGGGTTGGGGTAAAATGTCAGCAGTGCCATCTCTGAAACCAAAAAATATGGCTGAACAACAGCCAGCTGATCCCCAGGTCACAACACTCTCAAAGGACAAAATTACAGGTCGGTCATTGTGATCACCTGTGCAGCTCCAGAGGGTGCGTCCCAGAACCACTCGCAGACTTCCACTGCGGAGCCCAAGCCGAGGACTTAGGGAACCCGGGGTAGCCGGAGAACACCTGTCCTGTCAGTCACTGGGCAGGGACAGCCTGGTGGGCCAGACACAGGATTAGGGTCACACTCCTGAGTTATCCTGGCTTGGTTGTCACATTGCTCGGGGACGTTTGGGTAGCCACTTTCCCTCCACATTTCATTGTCTGTGAGATAAGAGCTGTCATGTCACCCGACACATAGGGGGATTGAAGGAATAACCTCACTGCTGTCAGTTAAGGTTTTGAAGAGTCTGCTGTTTTCCAGAAAAAAGAGACTAGGAAACAACACAGTTATTTTTTTAATGTGCAGTCGATTCTCATTATTCATGGAGTCCATCTTTACAAATCCGGCTGCTTGCTAAGATTTCTTGGTGACTTCCAAGTGAGTGTCTGTGGTGCTTTCAGAGTCGTTCGTGGAGGTGTGCAGAGCAGCAAAAAGCCGGGCCACGTACCCCTCATTCTCAGCTGAGTCAGACCAGCCGGAGTCTGTCCTCTTGTTTCAGCTCTCACACTGTGAATCAGCATCTCTTCCATGGCCTACTTCAAGCCATGTTTGTAGCGTTTTGTGCCTTTTGTTGGTGATTTCATCAGCTTAAAATGGTCCCCAGCCCAGTGCTGTCCAGGTACCCTAATATAAGCAGACTGCGATGCACATTATGGAGACAATATGCATGTTGCATGAGTTTCTTCAGGCAGGAGTTTCAGCGCTGTTGGCTGTGAGTTCCATGGTACTAAACCAGCAGTGTGTATTAAACAAGGTGTCTTTAGACAGAGAGATGCATAAAAACCTGGGTATGTTGTGATTCGTTGATGAAAATGTGCTCCGAGGCTCGCAGGAACCTCACCCTGTACTTCCCCTAAGAGCGTATGCTAATTTGGGGTTTCCCAGCTACTTAGAGGACGTAACTCCTGCAAATAATGAGAATCAGATGTAGCTATTATTGGTTACCCTGGTTTTTCTCTTAGAAAAATCGCTTCCAGGGATGAAGGAGAGTGAGGTGATCATTTAATCCAGCTCTGTCATTTTACATGAGAGAAAATGCGCGTGTAGAGATGGGACTTGATCTTGGTTTTGTTCTAAGCAAGTGTCAGGCAGGACCTGGACCAGCACCAGGGACCTGGGCCCGCAAGCCCGTCCTTAGACCACAGGCCACACTGGTGTAAGCGTGGAGAAAGGGTCTCCCTCAGGAGTGCAGCCTAGCGGAGCGAGAGAAATGAATGACGTGTGCGGCCAGTTTCCCACCCAGCGGCATTTATTCCTCTGGTGATGTTCGCGCGGTAGACTACACATGTCACGTACCTAAGCGTGAAGAAACAGGAGCTCTGCCTTCTATTTGGGGGCAGCATCGTGCTCTGTGGTGAAAGACCTTTGTGATCCCTATCAGGACAGAATGAGGTCCACATTCATAGAAAAAAATATATTTTTCTTTTAAAATCTTCACTATTATCCTAGGCGCATTTTGTTCATAAGATTAATCAGCTAACCAATTTTGGGAGCAGCTAACAAAGTTTGTTCTCTGATACATTTTCCTCTATCTTCCTGAGGACCAAGCAGAAGTCACTTTAAATTAAGGCAGGAGAAATCTGGTTAACACTGAAGCCAAATTAGGCGACTAATAGAAAGATGGGGTCCAGGGAGTGAACTCCCTAGAGATCGTGGAGAAACATAAAGGTGTGTCCTGGGTAATGTCATCAAGTTCAATGAGAACTTCAGGGTCCACTGAGTGTGAAGCATATTTATTGTGCTCTGATGTTCGCTTCTTCAGGTCTGTATTATGATAATACTATTTTAATCCCCAATTCATTCTAATTGCCAGTCAGTTTGAGCATGATGAGATAACAACAATAAATAAGTATAATCTATTCAAACCCATAGTCTATTTTGTCTCTGATCTTTTTCTTGGCACCTTTTCTTTTCTTTTTTTCCTCAGTATATACTTAAAAATACCTTTCCTAGAAATACAAAGAGCTGATAAACCAGATAGCTTCACTGTATAGAAAGCTAGCGTCTAAAGGTGAAAGCCTGCAGTCCAGGTCCTTGGGACAGGTCTGATCTGCCTCTTGACACTTCTAGCTATATCGCCAGGGTGATCATTATGTGACGCAGCTACGAGTAGAAGGCAAAAGAATAACCCAGTTTGTAGGTGCACTGAGAAAGCGTGCGGTAACTTTAGAGCTGAGGCCTGTATTATTTTATCATCAGCTTTTCTTTGAAGTCAGGTATAACTTGTCAAACAGTATTGGCTACCAAATGCCATTGGCATCACTTTGTCAACAGATTTCAATCTTCTGAGAAAAAAAGAGAGAGAGAGAGAGAATTAACACTGAACACTTACCATGTGCCACATAGTGACTGTTCTGGCCTCTTCTATAAGTTATTTACCTCTCATAGAAAAACAGCCCAGGTTAGGGCTTTCATCTCCATTTTATAGGTAAAGAAAATGGAAACAAAGACATTATGTCATTTTTCTAAGGAATGGAGCCAGCATTCGTATCCAAGGATACCTTGACCCAGAGACCGTCTTCTTTTCACTGCATTATATGGCCTCTGCCTCGCTCCTCAGGTTTCCATGGAATACATGGAGATTCCAGGCTTTTTTCTCACTGTGTGGTCCACGGACCGTGTGTGTCGGAATCACCAGGGATGCTTATTCACGACGCAGATTCCTAGACTCCATCCCCGACAATGGGCCAGGATTTCAGTGGGTGAGGGCCCAGAATCTTATTTGTTAACAAGTCTCCCAAGTGCTTTTCATGCATTCTGAGGATTGAGAGACATCGGTCTACACACTCATGCACATCGAAAGGCACGGAGTCATAGAGAATAACACAAAACCTGCACCAAAGATACTGATGTTTATAGCAGGTGCTGTCAGTGCCCTGACCGTATCCCTGACCCATGTCACTCAAGACAGCCTATTCCAGCTGTCTGTGTGACTTTCCCTTGGGGCTTTCTCCCAAGCCTCATGTGTGTGTGGGGGGAGGTGGGGGGGGAGGGGTTCTGTGCACATGGTAGACCAGAAGTACCAGGGAATTAACTACCAGATGCCACCAACCGTCTGCCACAGTCCTTATCCAGTGGCTGGTGGGAGCTCGTGTATAAATCCTCCAGCTCTCTGATTCTTTGGGTATATGATTCCAAGGCTCAGGTTCTCCACTGTTTTCCAGAAATACCCCACGAGATTAAGTTCCGGTCATCCATGGTGATAGCTGGCTTCATATGTCGCCTTGTATTGGTGGCATTCTCTTTCTTGTCTTATTTCCCTTATTTGCCCTTTTATACTATTTGCACGTGAATGCTGGTCTCTGGGTCTGATTCTGGGGGAACCCCAAACTGGATTACGTTTAGCTAAAAACCCAATGGTTGCCTTTACCTCTCTGTGTTAGGCTATCGTATTTCTCTCCTCACCACTTCACTAGGAGAAGCTGTTAACCTCTAACTAATTTTAACTCTCTGTGCAGCTACATATTTAGAAAGTACAAGGCAAGCTTGTGGAAGTTGCTCTCCAGCCTCTCTTTAGCCTGTCACATTCAAGCCATCCTTCATAATGAAGTGAAGAGCATATAAGGTTATCACCTCAGTTGGATGTGGGTTCAAATTCTGACTCTTCTGTTTACTAGTTCTGAGACCTTGGAAAGTGTCTAAGTGTTTTTAGGCTTCCATATTCTCATCTATAAAAATAAAAAATAATATCTACCTCAGATACTTGATGAGAAGATTAAATGAGAGACTAAATATAAGGCATCTGACAGGTTATCAGTGAACATGTGTTTGTTCTTGCCCTTCATCAGGTGTCCTTATTTCCTGAAGGCGTGGTGACCACTCTTGTCCCTGGTGACCTATCCCTCCTTTATCTGAACTTGATGGTTCCTCCTGATCATGCCATTCATATTTATTGCCACCAAAAATTAGGTGACAATACCTACCAAGAGTTAATGTCTAATGTGGGCTCTACAACTAGTTTATAGATTTCTTGATTACAACTGTATTTTTTTTTTTTTACAAATTGGGGAATTGGGGAGGGGGACCAGCCAAATTGTTGTTCTTCAGTCTCGTTGTGGAGGGCGACAGTCGCCATTTGGCTTCCTGTCAGCAGCTCGTGGCCTCTAAGCTCAAGGTGTTACAATTTTAGTTGTGGGTGGACCGTAGCCACCATCCCATGCGGGAGTTGGACCGGCAGCCTTGTTGTTAAGAGCACATGCTCTATCCACTGAGCCATCCGGACGGCAGCTCAGCTCAAGGTGCCGAGTTCAGTCTTAGTGCGGGCGGGCGTAGCCCACCGTTGAACAGGGAGTCTTGTTGTTAGGAGCACATGCTCTCACCAGCTGAGCCATCCTGCCACCTGTTGGCAGCTTAGTTGTAGCTCAGCTCAGGCACAACGTTACTGGCCCATGTGGGAATCAAACCAGTGGCCCTGTTGCTCAGAGCTCATGTTCTTAAGATAACTCTTAACCAACTGAGCCACTCAGCCGGCCCGATTACAACTGTATCTTAAATTCATTTATATTCCTCACACATAGAAGGCGCTTGATTAATATTCATGTTTATGTGTTGATGCATCAGTGATAATTAACAGCTCAAGCGTAATGATTCATATTTGATCTTTACATGCCATATCAATATCGTATAGTTGGCACCAACCCTCAGCAGTGCTAAACTTCTCTGGATCTGTCGGGGGGAATGTAAATAAACATCTCATTCTCCCAAGGAGGGCTGCAACTCCCCAAAAGTTCAGGATGTGAAGGGTGTAAGGTTTGGCAAAAGATGCTTTTCAGAACTTCTTGCCAGACATGAAAGCCATAGAATGAATGAGTACTGGCTGGAATCTACCCCCAAATGGGTATGGTTTTTTGGAGGATGCAAGGAGTTTTGAGAACATGGTGGTCTCTCTAAAAACACTGTCACTTGGCTCCTCCCTACTCACTCCTACAATGGAATCTGGTCCAATGAATAATTGTTTACTTATTTCCCTGCTTCCACCCATCATGCCCAATCCTTGCATTGCATTACTGATACTTATTACTACATTCTGGAAGGCATCCTTAAAGCTCCCTTTTATGTTGTTTTGTGAAAAACACATGTAATACCTTATTCTTTTTTCAGTCAGATTCCTTCTGCTTCCCCTAATAAATTATTTCTGCAAAATAATTTCCATGACTGCTATTGAGATTTCAAATGCTATTGCTTCCTTTTACAAAGTCCGGGCCATTTGCAACTTTCCAACTTTGTTTTATAGTCAGTAATTTCTGGAGACACAACCAAACCGCAGCCTTCTTTGAATACATTGGGGGCAATCAAGAATTTAAATTATCACCAATAATAATTATTACCAGTTTTAGGAAAGCATCTCTTTGATCCTGCCTCTCTTTTTGCTTCCACTTAAAACTCAACAGACTTTTAAAAAATGTTACCCCTTTTTCCCACCATTCCCTTCTCCAGGCCTAAAAGTGCTTTCGTTCTTAGAAGTTCCTACTGCTTGTCCTTCAACTTAACCTTGGAGGAAAGATCACAATCAGTGGTTGTTTTTCCTAAGAGGAAAAAAAAATGAATGCTCCATGTCTACTCAGTCACATTCATTTTCCTTTAACACTTGCACTGAATGGTCAAAGCATCCTTCAGTTGTCAGGACAACATATATTCCTGGTCCCCCCCAACTTTAGGATCTTCCTGTCACAGAGTCACTGCATGTGTTATATTGTGTGGACTCTGAACTTGGCATTGCTATGAAAGGTGAATGGACTTATTAAGCGTTCCCCTAAGTGGTACGTGAATGCCTCAAGAGGTAACAAATGATATCATTTTACTTAAAGATCCCGGGAGCTTTCGATGAGGATGGAAGGACCCAGCACATCCACAGAGGCTGAGGAATATGAATAGCAGGGCTATGAAAGAGATGGGCCTGGTTTCAATATCACTCTGATCTTACCGTCCAGCAATAAGTCGAGGCTCAGGAAAATGAACTACAATCTGGGGAACATATGAAGAATGATCAGGCAGTGATTTATAATACTCTTCTTGGCAATGATAAAAGTGTTGGGTGAAGAGCAATATACAGAGGGAATATATCTTGTCCTATTGTGGTCTGTAATTGTATTCTTTTCTTGCAGCAAGTAGATACCAAACCCAGGTGTCAATTATAGTGATGGGTTCCATGTTCACTTAAGTGAAGTTCCAGACCTTTCCTGGGTCACTAAGTTCTAGAAGTTGTCTAGGCAAAAGAGCTTTGCCTAAATGAAGCTTGTATTCCTTTTCCACCCTCTAATTGAAAAGGCTTTTTAAGATATCATTCAGCCACACTGTCTTGGAAGCATTCTCCATACACTGACTAATGATGCATTCCTTAGAAATAAGACTCCAGAGGAGACGAGGTGCGCATTCCCTAAATATTAAACACCACGTCTGTGGTCACGAGAAGGAAGACATCCATATGAAACTTTACTTTTTGCCTCAATCTCTGGGAAGAATCAGGGTGTTTTTTATTTGATGGAGGAAGGAATTTATAAAAACCAAGTCTCCCTTTCCTTATATGTAATCGTTTAGAAAAGAATTTTTTTATCATTGTCTGTTCAAAAAGATTAAAAGTCCTGATCTTAGGGAACATGGAATCAATGCTCATTTCTCTCATTTCATACCTTTCTGGTCATTTAACCCATTAAAGGCAGAGTTATATTTGTGTTGTAATTTGGTGCATTTTGCCCAGCAATTTGGCACAACGGTTAGATCCCAAAGGAAGGAGAATAGACACAGTTTCTGTAAGAGTGTTTGGTTCTTTGTAGAAATATCTGTTTACAACTCAGTGAGGTGAGGTTGGGCAGAAGTGATGGCTGTCTTAGGCTTTGGTCCCTGGGGCCATGAACGAGTTCCTTCCCAGCAGTCTTTGTGCTTTCTGGGGTGCTTCCTGTGGTGCCACCTGAGACCCCTTCAAAGCACCACACCCCACCATCAGAACAGTCCCCATTCCCAGCCTCGGCAATCAGTGGAGCACCATCACTTTGAAGAACATGGTGTTTTCAATCAGTTGGGAGGAGAACCTTGTGAGAAAGTGTTCCAGATGAATTATATTCCAGTATTAAGGGGATTACAGTACAAAGAGGGATTAGAGAGAAGCTGTCCCTCATTCATCTGAAAGGATTCATTTGAGAACTAAATAAGACAAGCTTGAGAAAATTTCCGGCACATAGTCAATTCTCAACAAATGTTGGTCCCATTACCTTTTCTCAGAGCTTTGGAGTCTTATCCAAAAGATGCCAATGATATGTGATGTTCAATGCTGTCATTTAACCAAATCTCAGGTGAGAACAATAGTATTTAAATGGGAGGAAATTTTAAAATAGCTTTTTTTGGGTCTTATTATAAAAGTCATACCATGAGCATCTGGAAAATATAAGAAAGTGTGAAAAGGCACATAGATGTCACCAGAGACACTCTGGTTGACATGTTCTTGTATAGGCTTTTGTGGCCCTTTTTTAATATTTTTCTTTACAAAATTGAGGTTATAATGTTTTATACCCTGGTTTTTGTAAGTACTTCCAGGTCTTGAACTATTCTTATTTTTAACAATTGCATAGTCTGCCATTTTGTGACTCTATTATTCTTATAACTAATCTCCAGTTTTCAAACATTTAGGTTATTTCTAGTTTTTTTCACTTATACATAATAATCTGTTTTAAAAACTTCATAAATCATTGCTGATTATTTCATTAGAATAAATTCTTAGAAGTGGCATTTTGGGGTTAAAGGGTATATACACTTTCAAGAGTCTTAATGCATATATATAGGTAAAGTTATATGTAATATGTGTATATGTGCTTGTTTATGATTAAGAGATCCCCAAAATTGTTGTACCAATCCATATTTTTACCAGCAGTGATTGCAAATGCTCACTTCCCAAGATGAGATGATTCCAAAACCAAATAAACAATAACTAAAGAGCATTCAGTTCAGAGAATAAAAAAGTTGTAATGCAAATCCATTTTTTTTTCCAACCACATATCTGCATGACCAGAGAGAATGCTGAAGGCAGGGAGGCTCAATAGACATTTTTCTACTCAAATCAGATTTTGGACAAAACCTTGAGAGGGAAAAATAAACAACGTGTTGAAGGGTTTGCGCCTTAAGAAAGCTGGTCAAATGGAAAGGCACAAGAGATGATATGTGATTCTCTTCATGCCATCACGTAGCCCCTTCCCTCGCTTTACCCATGGAAAATGACAGGACTTGGACAGCTTACAACTGCGGATATATGGCAGTGATGTTCCCCACATGGCCGAAGGGAAATGGTTCAGACATGTGCATTCCTGAGGCCAGCTGAATGGTGTGGTCTTGCTGAATTCCTGCAAGCTTGACTCAAGGTAGCCACAGGGGTGGTGATGCAGAGGGGCAATTCGGGATTGTTCTTCTCCAGGATTGAGTACGCACAAGCAGTTTTTAGTGGGAATATTGGTTTCCAAGCACATTGCCATCTTGCAATATGGGTTTGTCATATCATCTTTCTTTAAATAATATTTCTTCAAATTATTGAAAAGATACGTTAGTTGTGTGTTTCAGTATTTTTTTTAAAAACTTAAACAAAGAAAAATGCAAAAATCTCCCATGAACTTATCACATAGAGATAGGGTGCCATTATTCTTTGTGGTGTATTTAATGCTTCCATCTTTTTTTTCTTTCATTGTCCTGTGCTTCTTTTACATAATTAAAGCCATAATGAACACACAGTTTTATGTCTTATTTTTTCACTTAAATACAGTATTGTGAACATTTTTACATCATAAACCATTCTTTAGAAACTTGTTATTTACTGGGTGTCTAATATTTCATTATATCAATATGTGCTAAATTACTTAAATTTCTCATATTTTTGAATATTAAATTCACTTCCATTATTCTACTAATATGAGTAACAATGATGAACGTCTTCTAACAGAAATCTTTGCTGCATTACTGACCATTTCTCTAAGTTTTTTCTTCCCCAGAAATATATGTTTGTTATTTCTGAGAAAAGAAAACTTGATAATTAGAGCTGAAGCCAAAAAGCTTATTTTTCTTTTATTTCATTTATGTTCAGCCTGTACATTATAGGTCCATCATTTCGTTATGGATTCCATTGGTTTGTTTTAAAATAATGGGCTTGGTGTCAGTGACCTCCCAGCTTCTAGAAGATTCTTCTAGCTCAGCCCTCTCATCCTGACTGGACATTATGTCAAGCCGCCACCCCCCATGGGCTGGGGTCCTCTCAGCACGGACATCCCTCTGATCCTCTGGTCTCCCCCAGCTGCCCCGACCCATCCTGAGCTGCAGGCTCTTCTCCCTCAGATCTCAGGCTTGCCCCCAGCTCGGTCCACCTGCTTGTGATGGAAATCCAAAGGGGTGTTTCCGCGGAGCCTTCATGACTGCAGCACTTTGAAATGTCGCCCTGCATTTACGTCCAAGTCGAAAAGAAAAACACCCTGAACCATGTCCAGGGAGCCAGCGAAAGGAAGAACCATGGAACTGGTTGAAATTTATGACCTATTACTCTTGAAAATGAGCCCAACGGCAAGCGGAGCTACTGTGCACACGAAGTCTGCGTGGAGCGTCGCGAGCTCTGCTGAACCGAGTTGGAAATTTATTGTTACGAGCAGAGGTTCTGTTTCAGTTGTGCTTCTTCATGGAAGCAGCGTTACACCTTGGGCTTTCTTCTACCCAACAGAAAACAGAAATGGATATTCTCCACTCCCTCACCATCACATTGTAATCTGAAAACATCAAAATTAATGCTCAGTGTTTCGTGTTCCTCAGAGGAAAAGGAGTTAACAGATGGCCGTTATTCCTAAATCTAGAACTTGGAAAACTCGGGTGTTGCATTTGGCACTGTTGCCCAAATACACGACAGTCATTTATTATTGGTGTGAAAGCTTCTTGATGAGGTATGAGGCATGTCTAGAAGTACCATCTCCTTTAAGATACATCCAGTCAGGTGCATCAAACACGCCCTGCTGCTCAGCTAATTGGCTCTCCTTTCCCATTCTGCCATTTCTATGTGTGCTACACAGCGAAATCTCTCATTATTGTCCGGGTCATGAACATTGGTTTTTCGTTCCAATAAAGGTAGAAATCTTCATCTCTAAGCTGAAGTTTGTATAATTATAATAACTAGCATTTATTATGGTCCCTCAGCTGCAGTGAACTGTGCTAAGAGCTTTACAGATGTGATACCATGTAATTCTCACAACCATCCCTTTGAAAACAGCACAATTCTGCTTCTAATTTTACAGATGAAAAAAATGGAGGCCTGTAGGGGTAGGGCATAGGTTAGAGCTGAGACTACACTAACCTTGTGGAACTTTGGACTTTGAGTTTTTTAGCATATTTGCAATTACTACCTCCTGAAAGAAGCCATTTTAGTATGTAGGTTTTTTTTGTTTTTGTTTTGTTTTGTTTTTACTACCCAACTCACCTAAAAATTAAAAATGTATCTTTCAATGAGGAAGCTCTTCAGCTCTGGGAGGTTATCGTCTTCCTTTTCTGCAGGGGAAATTAAACTAGCTCAGGTTTTGCTGGGCTTGTACAGCGCTGCACATTTGGTATGGAAATTACCCAGGGAGTATGACTCTTAACCCGGGCATGCCGTTCATGCTGGAGTCAGGGTTTTGGAACTCTAACCTCTCTTTTCATGTTTCAGAACCGGTCTGTCTTTCTGTGGATTTTTTTTTCATTCACTAGAAATGTGTTCTTTTACATTCCTCAGACCTGAAGAACACTCTGCCAGGTGAATTTAATTTATGCCTCTGCTGACCACATCACCATGTCTTCCCTCCCCTTTATTTTTAAAGGGATAGCATTTCTATTGCAATCTGGGTGTGATGCGTCTTTACAGAAAAATAATTTTTGGTTTCATGGGGCTTTAAGAAACATCCTTAAAAAAAAAAGAAACTAGTTTGTATGAAAATAAATCCCAAATATCTATGGATATGATTCATGTGACTCAAGATTTTCTTTTTTTTTTTCTTTGCTAAGATGTTGAGGCCAAAAAGATTTCTGTCCCAATTAAAAATTATGAAAGTATTTTGAAGGTGTTTATTTTCTTCTGGGCTCCCTCAATGTAACTCATCTGAGTAGAGCTTTGGGATGATACTTAATGGGCATGCACCCAGAATGTATGTAAGTTTATGTCGCTGATGAATCAATGGGAGACTAACAGTTCTCAGGAAATCTCCAGAGCCTAGTGAAGACCTGAGCCTAAATAGATAACTGCCCTACTTACCCAAGGAAATGGACTGAAAGAGCGTTTGGGGCAAGGATAACCCAAATGAGCAATAAAGGTCCAAAATTCTATGCCAAAAAGCAAGACCAGGGTCTTTTCAACCTAAAATGATTAGCAGTATTGGTAGTTTTTGCTTTCCATTAACATTAAAAAAGAAAAAAAAGCATACTTCATCAAATTGCCTCGATCATCCGTCCATTTGTTTATTTCATTCCCGATATTTGGTACCTATAGTAGAGTGATCCTTGATACTTACCAGAGCAGATTGTTAAACAAAATTCTGGGCCACTGTCAGAGATCACGACCCTTTGAGTTTGGGGAGGTGCCCAGGGATCTTCCTTTGACCAAGCTTTCAGGACATTCTAATGCAGGCGGCCCTCTGAGAAGCCATTTTGTAACATACAAGGCATCGGATGAAGCCGCAAAGGGGTACCAAGGTGGAAAAGGCTTGTTTTACTCCTCAGTACGTATCCTATTAAACAGGAATGTAGACTTTAACATTGAAGACAGGCAAGAATAATAATAGCCATTATATGCCAGGCAGTCTTAGTCTAGATTATGCTTCTATATCAGTTCTGTGAGTGTTCCCAGTCTCATTATTCCCATTTACAATTGTAGAGACCGAGGTTCCTACAGATCAAGTAACATGTTGAAAGGTAGGAGCCCAGGCCGGACTCCCTCCGCAGCCCAGCCCTGATTCCCTAGACGGTACTGTTTTACGACTTCTACATAAATCACAATATAAAGCAAAACATGCTAGCACACCCAAGCTGGGTTCCAGGGTGCAGTGGAGAAGGAACCTACCTTTACCAAGTGCTTACTGCATGCTGTGATCCATACATTTTCAAAATTTAATCTTCACCACCCAGTAAAGTATCATGCCTTTTCCCCTTCGGTTTCCTCACGTCTAAAGAAAGCATAGTGAAATGCCTTGTCCCACAGGGTTCTTGAGAGGACTGAAAAGTTTAGATGATGTAGAGTATCCACCATAATACTTGGCAATAAGCGCTTCAGAAATGCCACTATTAGGATTTTCACTGTCACCCCTGACAGTTGAGAGATCTGAGGCTCAGGGAAGTTAGGGACCTTGGTCTAGGTTACCCAGTAGCAAGAGTTGGGGTTCAGACCCTTCCCACCGCCGCAGGGGGAGAAGAGTGCCCTGTGAGCTCTGAGGCCCTGGGAAAGCCTCCTGGGTGAGATGGCCCTGGAGTGGGCCCTGCGGGATGGGCAGAGTTTCCAGGGCAGAACTACGGGAGGGCGTTCCAGTGTTTGCCTGCGTTACTTAACCTCGCTGAAATTATATCTATAATTGAACAAAACCCAAATCTCTCAAGGCTTCAGCCTTCAGAACTTCTGCCAAAACAAATTTCAGGCAGGTTAAAGAAAAATGTCCCTGGATTCCTTCAAGATACTCACGTGAAATGTGCGGAGAAAGCTTGTGTATTTAGTGTGGAACTGAAGATTGGACCACGAGATTGCTGCCGCAGATGGAACACGGCGTCCTACCGAGGCGGCCGGCCGCAGACGTCCTCCTGAGCCCTGGGCGATAGCGTGAGCCTGCAGATGCCATGGCCCAGCGGACGTGGCCCTGCTCTGCGGGGCAGAGGCGTTTCTGCTGCCACACGCCTTTCAGGAGGAAATCAGTACACTAACAGTGTGGCTCCCACACTCCGGGATGTCACCCACAGAGTTTAAATCCCTTATCAGTGAATTGTTCTTTCAGTGCCAACCCATCACGGAAGAAAGTCAGAGCCCGCAGAAGCCTCGTTTCTCTACCAGTAAAATCAGGGGCGGGAGGAGTGAAAAGGGCCTCCCCAGATGCACACGGCTGCAGGCACAGGCAGGACTCCAGGCTGCTGTCCTGGCTCCCTGGCCAGGGTTCCTTCCTGGCCACAACTCTGTCAGCCCCCAAGGTCTCTGCACAGGGGTGGCTGGTAGCTGGCAGAGGGCACCTCCACAGTCCTGCCCCCCAGGGAGCCAGAAGATAAGGCGCTTTAGCACGTTCCCGTTTCTGTCTCCGTATAAATCCCATTACATTATGCTCTTCTATGGGAAAAGCTCTTCTATTCTTTCACCTGTCCGATAGCTCTTTAACCAGGTTTTTTTTTTTAATGTATTCATTCATTCAACAAATATTTACCAAGCACCTATCCTGTGCCAGGCACTGCCCTGGTTTCTGTGGAGACAGCAGTGAAGAAAGGAGACAACAAGCTCTATCTACACTGAGCTTACATTTTAGGACGTGGGGAGGGACAGTCTATAAACAGGATAAATCTGTTGAAAATATGGCATGTTGGAAACCAGAGCTCAGGAGAAAATAAAGAGGCAGAGAGGTACCGGTAGTTGAAGGGTGGGGGCATGCCATTTGGGGAAAGGTGGCCAGTGAAGACCTCATGAGATGATGACCTTTGGGGCAGAGGCCACAAAGGTACCTGGGAAGAGTACTCCAGGCAGAGTGAGGCCCGAGTGGAGTGTGCCTGGCACATTGGGGGCAGATTGTGGCTTTTCTCTGAGCAAGAAGGGGTGTCATTCGGGAGTTTGGAGCAGAAGGACCCCTGATGTGCTTTCACCTTTAACAGGGTCACTTTGATCATTGTGTGGAGACGAGGCTGAAGGGGTACAGCTAGAGGCCATTCAGGAGGTTGCTGGGGTTACCCAGAGTTACTGAATGGACTAGTTGGTGTTTACTGAGCTTTTTGAGGTCCTCTTAGTGGTAGGGGTTGTCCTGTAACCTCCCTTTCTTAGGCACTATACATTTTTCTTCCTCAGCATCACATGCGTGAAACACACCCTCCTATATGTTTCCACTACTGTGTGTCCCTGCCAATTGTAAACAATGACAGCCCTGACGCAAAGAACCACCAGTGAAACTGAATTGACAGACTGGCAAATACTTCATCCTGGTTCTCTCAACACCCACTCAGTCCCCTCCTCATGTGTCTTCCTGTACGTCAGAGGCTGGAAAAATGGAAAATAGAATGATATTTTCCAGACCTCCTTATAGCTGCAGTTTCCAAGGTGATTTGAGTTCTACCAAGCAGACACCATGTTGCAAGACTTGGAGGCAGAAGTGAGCAAGTGGAGGTGGTGGGCAAGTACAGAAAGATGGAATCCTCTAGAAAACATGGTTGGGGAGGCCATGGGTTTTGGGGAGTGAGCTATAGTATACTGTTCCAGATGTCAAGCCCTGAACAGCAAGGCAGTGGCAGAGAGGCGTACCCCCAAAATATTATTTCTCCTGGATGCATTGTACTTGGCTAGTACTGTCAAGCTTGGTTCCTTGGTCCTCCTAGAAGTTCTGTCACCTTCTAATACCCTGTAGTGAATCTTACCTGATTGAATGAGCCAAGATGGCTGCAGAAGATCCAGCCATCCGATCTTAGTTTTAGGCTGAGGAAAGGAGGAGGAAGCAAAAGGGATTTCATTAGTCTTCTGTCCCAATTTTAAGAAGGCTTCCTGGAAATCCCTCACAAAACATTTCCCTTGTATTGTTAGTCATCAGAACTTAGTCACACTTAGTTTCAAAGAAGGCTGGGAAATTTAGCTGGACACATTTCCATCTCAGTACTAACGGGTTTCTGTTAGTAAAGAAGAGGAATGTGGATATTGGGTAGTCAACTTGCAGTCCCTGCCACAAAAAGTATGAGTTTTTTTGGAGTTCCTGATGCATATTGTTAAATGGCTTTTCAGAAATGTTTACAATCTCATCATCATAGAAAATGAGAAATATAACATGGGGAAAAAATTAAATGTCTGTGTCCAAATATTTAACTATAGCCATAAAATCATCTCTTCGTATCAATAAAATGTTTAAATCATGGCTTCAGTGCATTAAAAAATGCCAGGCTCCGTTCAAGAAGCTAGGAAGAAACCATGGGACTAAACATGCAAAACTCCCTGCTTTCAAGAGAACCTGATTGCAAAACGTGCCGCAAGAGGGACTGGGTAATTTTTTATATGGAGTTCTTAGGGGTTGGCTCCTCCGATACTGAGACTGTTGACAAAACACTGTGACTTGGGGTTTGGAGTGGTTGGTCTGAAGCATTCCTTTGGATATAGATTGTTTGACTCTAGAGCCCATCGTCTGCAGAGGGCACTGAGAACATGTGACAATGATGTTATGTTGCCAGGATATGTTATCACATAGTCAAATACTTATCTTTCTGTTGTCCAAGGTGTGCGAGTGTCTGGGGTTGTGAAATGGTACACTATATCATCTATAAAAATGACCCATAAGTTAAAAGTGTGTGTCTGTGGTGGGGCGGGGGGGGGTGTATGTAAAGGAAGGGGGTCTTTATGTCTGAGAGCCAGAAGATAAGAGTGCTTGGAGGGAGCTGTGAGGGGTGCCTTATGCTGTGGAGTGAGTGAAAGGGCAACAATGGTGGGGATAAATCACAGGGAGCGGGCTCGATCGTGACGCTATACGAAGACTTGTAGTTTTATCCTGTTGGTAATGAGGGTCATTAAAAACTTTGGGGTGGGATGCAAAGCAAGTAAAAGGATAGAGACAAAGCTGTTAGCACAGTGCCTGGCGCCTAGTAAGCACGTATTCAAATGTGAGCTATAATAGCTATTATTCCTCCTTGATTATAAGCATCATGTGGCAGCAGTGTGGAGGGTGGGCAGAGGGGCACAGAGTCCTGGAGAGGATTTGGACAGTTGTCAATGGTTGTGAACAGAAGATGGTAGAGAAAACAGATATTCATGAGAGGGCCGGCAGGACTGACTGAGATAAGATAGAGAGAAGAATCTGAGATTCCAGCATGGGTGCCTGGCGTACGGTGGGACCATTCACTGATAGAGAGCATATGGGCGAGAGGCTGCATTATTGGCAGGACAACGGTGAGGGGCCTTGAGCGTTTCCAGATCATCATGTCGTCATGTCCCAATTTTCTATTGTATGCTAAAATACTGATGTCATGCCATTCCCAGGGACCTGATGGATTCAGTGTCCCTGTTGGAACAATGTGAGGAACCTGGTCACTTGTCACCTCTCTCCTTCCTTGCACACTGAGCCTTATGTCTTACTGGCTTTGAAACCTCTTAGCGAGTGGACTAGAGGAAGTAGGGCCTTTGCTTGGGTTCCTTTCAAGGCTGGTTGTCATCAAAAACAAGTTTATGATTTTGTGTTTCCTGAGCGTGGCCCAGCAAGGCAAGCTCTTCCCCAGTTTTGGTGGTGGGCAGCTGGCTGGGCCTTCTGGAGCTCCAGGGCTTGCTGGGCCATTGAATGGGAGAGACGAGAAAGGTGCCCTCTGCTTAATGTCAGCCTCCTGTGGACTCGCTCACAGGGACCTTGTCTGAGCAGCTTCTTTGAGGACTAAAATCAAGCTCATACACCTTCCCTGCTAAAACACAGACTTTATATAAGCTAGGCATTTTGTAAAATTGGGGTGGGGGGGCGGATTTAGAAATTAAATACACATTATTAAATTCCGTTTTACTTGTAGCCCCTTTATTTTTAGGCCCAGCATAATTGCTTTCAGACCTCGAGCTTGCTGAGTTGGTGATTTTGCTTGGCTCTGCAATGTGACCTGTTCTTTGAGCCTCAGCCCCAGGCCCAGGGATAACAGTGCCTTCCTTCCTCTAGCACCCAGGAGGGTGGAAAGTGGAGCCCACACCAAAGAGAAGGCACATAAATGCTTTGGCACCTCTCTGACTCTGGCCCTCACTCACCTAGGCTACTTGATGATTCTAAACCCATCCAATCCCCTTTCCCTTCCCCGTACTCGGTGAGAGCCGTGAGTGTCATTTAGAACCATCAGCGTGCTTGCTATATAATCTAGGGAGTCGGATCTGAGTGGAATCTCTTTTCCGCTCCTTGAGAGCTCCCAGTGAACCTGATCCCCCTGAGCCTTCGGTTTCCTCACGTGTAAAACGGGGCTAATAGTGGGACTTATCTCGTAGGGTTGGTGCAAGACTGAGTAATATAACACGATGCATAGAAAAGTCACAACACACTACCTCGTATTCTCTCACTGGTCAAGCAGGCTATAAATGGTACAGATGGTGAGACAGCTGCACAGATCAAATGGACATGTTCAGGATGGTCAGTGCGTCCAGGCCAGGCTATATAAGTTCCCCATAATAGCTGTCTTAGCAGAAGACCTTTAATCAGAGCCAATATTGTAAACAAAGCCATGACTTTGGACTTCTGCAGTCTTTCTATGCGGGGAGAAATAAGACATAGTTATTTTTACAGCAGTTCCCATCAATTATTTTTAAAATGTTTAAAATCTGATGTCATCATTAGGCAAATCAATTCTTCCATTCCGGGGTCTTGTCTCCAGAATTGACAATTAAAGCTGTGCTAAAACAAACAAACAAACAAAACAAGCAAACAAACAAAAAAACACTGACCATGGCCTCTATCTTTCCAGAACCTCCTCCCTTTCATGGGTTAATTCCTCCTTATTCTCTGAAGATTAACCCTGTAAAAACCAGGACTTCACACAGGAGATTCAGTTCCCTTTTTTATTATTCACTTATCTTATGTTCCCATGTTATTATCCTAGAAGAATTTTAACCACCCAAACACCATCTAAAACCATGTAAATGTAATTTGCAAGAAAACTCCTGACAGGTCCCTGTGGGCCTGTTTGATATAAGCTCAGTAACAGAATGCATTTTAAGTGAGTATTTTTCTGGCTAAAACTTTGCATTTGATCGTGTTTATATAAGAACATGTTTGCTCTCTGCCGGGCACCAGACTTCATGCCCCGTGTTTCCTCTGGGGTGTCGCTCTATAATGGCCCAGGGGTTTTGATGGCTTCCCAGAGACCTTGCTCCTGGAACACATGACCTGGAGAGACTGAAGCAGGGACAAAGGAAGGGGAGGGATGCCTTGAGAGCACTGGTGCTTTCGATGCTAAGCCTCCAAGGAGCCCGGAGCAGCAGTACCAAGAGAGCTGAGCAGACCTGGGGAGAAATCGAAATTCCACACCTTCTCTGATGAGCGAATGATGTTCTTAAGATGGACAGAGCACGCAGGAAAGACCCCAGTCCCTCTCCTTCCCATCACCAGCTTTGCCCTTCAGAAATACAGCCATGATTGGGCCAGAGCTCTACAGAAAGCCCTTTAGACTTTGTAATGAAGGTATTTGTCTGGCACACGAGCCTTCGTGCCGTGCCTCCCCAGCCTCATCCACCATGATTGGCCCCCGTACCCTGTACTCCAGCCACACTGAAGTTCTGCCCCACATTCTCCGTAGTTTGCTCTCTCCCATGTCTTTGCACTGGCTGTGTCCTTTGCCGGTGAGATTCCATGCATTTGTCAAAGCTCAGCTTAAATACAGTCCCGGAAGGGAAGGCTCCTGAATGCCTAAAGCTGTCAGTCACACTCTCCCCTGGTCACTCTGTAACATGTCTCTATCTAGCACTATATGTATGCAATTGCATATATATTTTTTTTTGGTATGTCCCTTTCCCCTGTTGACCCCGAGAAGGACTTCCCATGGTTAATTGGGCCCCAAATCATAACCAGAGTCTAGCAGCCATGATGAGCAGAGGCCTCCCACACAGGCTGCATTTCAGGGAAAAGCCACAGGCTGAACTGTCTGAGCCCATTCTTATAAAGGAGTTCCTGGAATTGACTTTCAACCAATGGGCTGAGACCTGCCCTGTCCAATTGGAACTGCACAGCTATATCCTCATTTGCATCTTTACTGATCAGCCAGATGCTCCATAACAACCAATCAGAATGGTATAATAGAAGCCAACCAATCAGGACAGTGCAATTTGGACAGATCAAACTGTGTGAATTTGGAGTCTTCATTTGCATAGAAATGGACTCATCAGAAACCAGGGCGCATATCTCTTTATATAAGCCAGCCTTCCCTTGGTCTGGGGGGAGCACACTTCCAATTTCTTCTGGAGACTATGTTTCTTTTTCTTGTTGTTTCTTTTTTAACATTTATTGGGGAGGCTATGTTTCTTGTTTGCAAACTGTTTACCTGAATAAAGTCTCTCCTTTTACCATACCCCAGATTAGGGATTCCTTTTGGCATTGGATTGTTGGCAGCAACCTTTTGTTGACACTCCTATTCTATAGTGATATCTCCAAAAGATAGGAAGCATATTTTATAAACTTTATGTACTCCAGTGTTTCAAAGATAGTGAATGAGTTTAAAAAATGAAGCAACCCAGCCTGATTCCAATAATAGATACTAGAGAAGATGGGATATTATGGAGGGAGGCATCCTTTTCTCCAAGTTGTCTGGACTGTTCTACTGACTGAGTTATTTTGTGGAGAGTTTACTAGGAGCAGATAGCAACAGATCCCCAGGGAAAGACCCTCTGTTCACAGAACCGCAGGTACCCCTTTGACGGGATGAAAGAGACCTTCCAGGTTGCTGACTTTCCCCATCGTGAAAATTCAAAGAGAAAACAGCATCCTAAGGTATTCTCCATAAGAATGGAGGGGAACTGTGTGAGAGAAAACAGGGTACAGAGATGCCTTTGCAGAAAAAGCACAGCTCTATGGGCTGGGAAATTCTTCTGCTTAAGAGTCATCTGCTCTGGAATGTGCGAGGGGAAGTAGTCTCAGTAGGGTCTTGACTCAGCAAGGCCTGGAATTGATGTTTGCGCTGCTCTGCAAGGTCCTGGGGCATTTGGATTCACAGCGGCCTGAGCACAGTTGCACACGCCGCGGGTCTCAGGACAAGCCTTAAATCAGAACCACCCGTTCCGCCCCCTCCCCTCTCCCTGGCTCCGAGTCCTGCCCCCGGGCCTCCCCCCTCCACTGCAGGCTCATTAAGGCCTTTCGCAGTGCAGAGACACTGCATTTTGGGGACTGGTGGAGTGTTTGATATTTTCCACTCTGCGTGTCAAGGGCATTTACAGTCGGCGTCAGAATGTTATGTCGGTCTGAGGAGGCACTTTGAAGTGTTTGTGGTAGAGGCCACATGTGCGGGCAAGATGTGCCGGCTCCCCAGCCCAGAGGTTCCTGCTCAGCCTTTCCCAGCATCATGTGACAATGAACAACACCGCTTAACCCTTTACTTTTTGGTGTAGCTGGTCATGGTTCCTCTTATTATTAACATTTGCAAAGGCACTTCCTCCTCCTCCTCCATCTTGGCTTTGGAGATGCTTTGGAGGTCTCTCTCCTTGCCTTCGGGCCACCCCTTATTGGCAACGTTTTGCGTCTGTTTTTGCTACCAGTCTGCACAAAATGTATTTCCAAAGAGCACACGCAGGCAAAGACATGCATGGTGACACTGAGCAGATGGAAAAGCCACGGGGTCCTGGACACTTTCATTCCGACCCAGAGACTCTCAGCCTCCTCCACCAGCAGGGTGCCTCCAAATAGTCAGTGTTTTTTCGCTTCACTCCGTGACGATTCACAGGGGGCCCCTCAAAAGTCACTTGGCCTATTCCAGAAAAAGCCCGGGGACCTGAAACCCTGAAGAAAAAAATAATTATATATATATATATATATATATATATATATATATATATATATATAACTTTAGAGGAAATACTGTCAGCTGACCTAAGTGTCTTACTTAGTTCTGCGGTTTGGCTCACGCGACAGAGCAAGGCTGAGATTGATGACTTCCAAAGCTTTTTTCAACTCAGAGGTTCAGGAATGCTCAGCTCTCCGCTAGCTGGAAAGGCCTTGGACTTGGCAGGATGGGTTGGGTGGAGACAGAGGGCTCCTCTCGGAGATGATGGGCGTCAGTGTCTCCTGGGATCAGTTCTTATTCACAAAGCACTTGGCAATGCAGTAGGAACGAAAGCATTTTTAATGAACATAAGTCACTTTCTGACACTCCAAGGTTGAGACCTTTTAGCAAAGGTACCGTGGGCTCTACTCCATCACCTAGAAGGGTCTCTGGAGATGTTTATCATGTATGGAATTATCCCCTGCAATAATAGTGATGCTTCTTCATTGTAGTTTAGAGATCTACAGAAAGGAAGAGACCCGCCTTAATATTAGACTATTGAATACTAATAACAGTTACAATGTGCCAGGCAATGTGCTAGAATCACAGGCTAGGTAAAGCATTAGCTTATTTAATGTTCATAATGGCCCTGGAGGTAGGCATCTGAAACTCAAAGAAGCTAACAATGTGCCCAAGGGCATATTAGCAAATATGTCCCAAATCCTGGGACACAGACCCAAGATATCCTAAGCCTAATTAATATCTGTTACTAACCTCAGTAGTACATTTCTACATTTCAAGGTCAGAGATAGTGACCTTTCTTCTCCTAAGACAACTCCTGGGATGCTGCCTGCCCTTAGTCCACATTTTCCCTAGCTGTCTCAGGAGTGTTTCATAAATACCTACTCCATAAAGGAATGAATAAATGGCATGTAACAACCCTGGGAACCGCACCGAAGCCCAAGGCACCATCTCTCTGTGTGTGTAATGAAAGCCGGCCCTGGGCCATCCCCAACACAAACAGGACAATTTCCCGGAGCAGCCAGAGCCCTCAAATTCCTCGGAGCCAGGAATCCATGTTTCCCCGTCCAGAAATCCCTCTGAGATAGCATAAACTCACAGGCCTGCTCCGCTTCTTTCTTGCTGTGCCACAGGCTTGAAGCTCTACTGGCCTGCCAACAAACAAAGGCACAAAGAAAGCCGATTGGACAGGAGAGCGCTGACTGACGTAGTTTGTTAGAATAACTTCACTGTTGGCGTTTGTGGTGGATGGGGCCATGGTCTTTCCTAATAAGCAGGGCATCTGTGCTCCTGTGAAGAGCCTTACCGAGTCTGAAGAATGAAGGGACCAAAAGGAGAGAGTTAATACTGTTTTGTTGCAAAGATGTCTTATCTTGTACGTTGTTCCCAAGTAGGCGGCTAGTGTGGGATTAGGGGAGGCATACGCCATGTTTTTTGTTTTGTTTTTTGCATTGGTTGAAATGAGAAACCTTTCCGGTCACTGTGTCCTGGAAATAAAACATTTGATATGGAACAGTGTCAAAGACATGTGACCCCTACATAGTCCACTTGGCCGAATGATTGATCCATGTTTTCAATCAAGAATTGCTACCTTGAGCCCTCTCTGTGCCTTCTACTGTGGAGACTGCAGCCCAGTCATCTCCTTCTAAACCTTCTCCCTCTATATATGGTTCTTTCTGTGTAACAGAACTAATTTATTTGGCCTCCAATGTACCCGAGAGAAAGAGATGCGTGTTTCTATTGCTGAATGGATTCATCCAAGTATTTTTATTTGTTTTAAGGCTGAGTTGGCAGCTGAGTCTCGCCGGAGAGGCGATTGGCAGCTAAATCAATTTTAAATTAGGCATTTGTCATGATTCAGTCTACTCATAAACCTAAAAAAAAAAAATCCCCAAACCCAAAACTTAAAGGTCAACACTAACAAGACTCAGATCTGCTTGTTTCTGAAATTAAGAAAGACAGTTGGAGGTCCTTTGCCTGCTAGTTTGTGTTACTACCGAGATATTTAATTTTGTCTCATTTCTTTTGTTGTCCTTCATTTTCCTCGGTGCTATTTCTGTCTTTTCTGTCTTCCTCTTGTTTTATTTTTTCCTTGCTCGCTGACTCATATCTTTCACTCTTTACATCCCCTGACTTCTCACTCAACATTGTGTGCAGGTTGAAAATGGGGTGGGAAACCGCTGGGGGGTAGGGCATGTTGTGAGAGACTCTCCATGTCAAATCTTTCCCTGTAGCATTGTTCACTTTGGAGCCAGGAAACTCCCTCTTCCACCTTCTCCTTTGCTACTGCTTTCCCTTTTCATCTTCATTGTTTTTCTCCTTTTTTCTTCTCTTTCTCCATCTTCAGTTTCCTCTGCTTCCTTTCCAGAGGGAATAAACATAGCTGTTATTCTCTGAGCACTGAATCAATGCTAAATATAATATTGAGCCTTTTAAATGATGTCATTCGATCATATGTGGGATCCTAAAAGGTAAGTGAATCTCTGACCATTGTACAGGCGAGTGGTTGAGGGCCTTGCCCTAGCCAATGGGTAGGTAGAGTCACCCCATTCTGCTCCATTCTGTGCTGCCTTTACAGATGGGTCCTCCATTCTCCACTCCCCTGCTGACCTCAGGCCCGAAGGTTTGCTTTGCTTCTCATTGCCTATTAGATCGGCAAATATGCTATTTAACAGCATTTTATGGTTTTAAGAATGGCTGTGCTTTTAAATATACACACACAAAAATCTGTCATTGCTAAGTTTACGATATAGAGGAGAAGTTTAAAGTGTGACTTCAAAGCTCTATCTTGATTGGAAGTGCATTTAATATTTTTTCTTCTTTTGTTTTTAGTTTCTAATTCTGAGACTTTTAAATATGTTTTGGAAATATTCTTATTTCTCATGTTTACTAACTTTTTTTAGCATCTTATCTACTATTTAAACTATACAGTGATTTTTTTTTTAAAGATTTTATTGGGGAATCGGGGAAGGGGAACAGACAAGTTGCCGTTTTGTTCTTCAGTCTAGTTGTGGAAGACATCATTTCACTGGCCCATGTTGGCATTATCATTGCACTCTTCCCAGGTGAGGCAGTCACTCACTGGCCATTGGATGGCTGCTCACGGCAGCTCACGAAAGCTCACGCCCGCTGCCGGCCAGCTCCGCTGCAGCCTACGCCATCGCTGGCGACTCACGGCAGCCCAGCTCCAGGTTGAGCTGTTGTTCACCATCTTAGCTGTAGAGGGCGCAGTGTCACTGACCCTCATGTGGGATCCAAACCTGCTGCTCAGAGCTGGTGTCCCAAGCCAACTGTTAACCAATACACCACTCTGCCGGCCCCCAGTGATTTTTTTAAGGCCAATAACTTTAAAAAAATTTCTTGAAGTGGGCCATATTTTTTTTCAAATATGTCAGTTACTTTTCATGATGTCTTATTCATTTATTTGACTTTTATTTGTTTTTGTATGCTAAAAGCATAATCACTTTATAATTCATATTATTGTCCAGTTAGCTCAAGTTCTCAGGGATTTCAAGCATGCTGTTTGTCATATTAGCTAACGTTTGTCCATGTCAGATTGTTTCTTTGAGTGTTTTGTAATTTTTAATAGAAATCTATCCTTCTGTGGGGTAGATGTTTTGGGGAATCTTGTACTTATGGATGGAATTCCAGAGTAGCTTTATGTTTGTATCTGCCAACTGATCCAGGAATATCACCAGCCCTGAACCAACTTTACTAGATATTATTTTCTAAGCTTAGGGTTTTCTAGATCAAGTAGGTCATGTAATTTTAAATCCCAAACACCTGTCAGAGAGAGTACCATGTTTATAAATTATCAGGAGCGACTCTATTCCCCTCCAAAAGCCCAGATAGTGGCATACAAGTTTCTTTGCCAGGCCTGTATATCTGTGGTAGATTTTTTTTTCTCCAGTCGATCCTTTAATTAACCTTTGAGATCCTGGGTGTGTGTAGATGGCCTTTGTTTCAGTTCCCTGCCTTACATGGTCCCAAAGCATCATCATCTGTCTCAATAAGGCCAACAGAAACTGTGTCCCTAGTTTAATTAGAGACACACTCCATATACACACCATCTACTATGTTTCCTTTTTCCACTGGTTATCAGCCTCCCTCTGATTCCGGCACCTGTGGATTGTCCATTCTCAGCTATGACTTCAAAAGAACATGTGCTAGATTTTATCTAGCGTTTCTATGTTTTGTATTGGATTGACCAATCATAGTTCATCATTTTATAGGAACTGTAAGTATATTATTTAATACTTAAAAACATATATTTTAAGTTGAGATAAGAAGAGAAATATGCATGAATTCCATTTTGTGTTCATTATAAAAACAAAGCAAAAGCATAAAACTTTCCTGGGCTTCTTATTTCTGACCATATTTATTTTTCATAAATGTTAAACAGACATAGCTAAGTTACTAGATTTCCCACTGTTAAAAGAATTTCCAGAGCTTCGAATTTACCAGTATGAAGGTACTTTCTAGAATATCAAAAAGTCACTGAATCTCACTCTGTATTGATATATAAAGGCTCTCCGGGTTGACTTTTACAACCTTCCACTTAGAAGTTACATAACCTTGGACAAATATTTTAATATATGAACAAAAATCACATCTATCCCAAAGGGTTGTTAAAGAGATAAATGAAATAAGAAAATAATATACCAAGTCCAGTTCCTGGCCATAGGAAGCACTGAGTAAAAGCAAGTAGTAGTAGTAGTAATAATAATAATAGCAACAATAAAAACAATGATAATAATAATGATATTGAAATAGTATTTGGTCACCAAATTCTAGATTAGCCTGAAGCACCAACTATATTTAGTTCAAAAACAGATCTTTTAGGGCATCAAATTTTTTGTACATTTTTATAGAAATCCTGGCTGTCATAGTGAGGAATGAGATTAAACTCTTTGCTTTAACATCCCTCCTAAGGTTAGGCTAAAACCCTAAGTCATTAAGTATGGAACACTGGAATTTTTTTAGTGTTTAAATTAATGAACATAAGGGGTAAACACTGAGAAACTCACCTTGTATTTTATGGGCATATGTCATTTTCCTTCCTGTCTTTATTGTTACTTGTATTGGCACAAATCTAGATTTGTTACCAGATTGGTCTGTATTAGGTATAAAGAAGGAAGTTAGTAAGTAAATTAAAATGACACAAAACTAAATCACTATGAGTTATTTGATCATAAAGGAGGTCTTTCATAGATCACTTATGCTGATCTTACAGAAAGCGGTCACCATGTTTTCTTGGCTATGCTATGTGCAGCACACTTAGGAATTGTTCATGTGAAAGCCTTGGCTAGTAGCTTTGCCCAGTGGCCTGGAACTGATTCTGATATTGGAAGGATTATAATGCCATATTGTACATGTCAGGCTATTCAAAATAACTCAGGAAGCGAAACCAAATACCTTGGCCACTAATTTATATTGATGTCTACATTTTTATCTTATGGATGGTATTTTGCTTTCAGTAGAATTCATCTCAAAATGCTTCGTACAGTTCCCACTCATATCTCACATATTCTGGTACAACCAGAATATCTCTCTGCCAATTATTTTGCAATAGTGAACTCTGGATATCTTTGTGATGGGAACCATGATAACTTGGATGAGCGTGATGTCCAAAGTTAAATCTCACCACTTAAAAAAAATTGAGTTTAAAAGAATGTTGTATACAGCATGCATCTCAGATCTAACCATAAATGTTTTGAAACTGGAAAAAAATCTAAAAGTTTTAAGTCTTTTTTTGCCAGTTGGAAAGTGGAGTCTTGACATAAAGTTATAGGCAGTGCATCCCTTTGACCTGGGATAAATTTCCCCAAAAAAGATTTACTTAGCAAATGAAGAGCAAATATCTTTCCTGAAATAGAGCTGTTTGAATCAATGAGACTCCAGAGGAGTTAAACTGCTTTTCACAATAATGACAAAGGAGAAAACGGTATATTTCAGCAAACGGTTTCCTTTAGAAGGGTATTTCTTTCCTGTGTCTGTATGTCGATGACCCTGCTTAGTCTTAGACTTGTGAATGTGTGTTTATGTTATTGAATCATCCTTCTCACATTGTTGGCCTTCAGTGACCAAGCCTAAAACAAATTCATAAAAAATCATCTTACACTTTATTACCAATAAGCTCTCTTGCTTTCTGGAGGAACTAAGCTGAACAGCCACTCTAACTAGTCAGAATGAGATCCAATGTTTATCACCGTGTATTATATAATCTTTACACCATTTATTTTAGCCTCCTATTTCTGAACACCTCTCTGACTTTTCCTCATTTTAGTTAAGATAAGAACAGCTTCTGTAACCCCACAAGTGATAGAAATTACCCTGTAAAGTCTAATAGAATTGTACTTAAGCACTGGCCCGTTCTTGTGCAGACATTGAAGTAGTATACGTCACTTCCACTCAGGTTCCACCGGTTAAAAATCAATCATACGGCATAGATTTAATGGAGGCTGGAAAACATACTCTGTCTGTCCAGCAAGAGAAGTAAATGGGTTTGGCAAGAAGTCGGCCAGTGTTAAATCGCTCTATCTTTGTTTCTGCACCGATCAATTTTAAATAGGAAGTTCACAGTTGTCTTTGGGAGGCATCAGTCTTCTCATTTCTCGCGTGTTGGGAGAAAGCTGATGGGAGTGGGGGATTGTCAAGTTCTAGACATCAGAGGCATTCATCCGCATGCAGACGTTCCTTATCGCTGCTTGTGTGTTCTAGTCTGTAAAGTCAGCCGCCTTAGATCAGGTGCTGAGACTAAAGACATGAAGAGGGGAGCGGAAGCATGCTCCTCAGCACACGTTGTGGAGGAATAAAGAAGGGAGCCAGGCTGGGCTTGTTCAAGTCCAACCTAGATTTGGCTGCTGATCCCTAAGGCATGGGGTATGATAGATTCAAACACAGGGCCAGGGGACTCGTGACACACAAACCTCAGCTATCTCTATGGAGACTGAGATGAGCACTTTTAATTCTTATAAATTAATCAGAAACTTATTCTGGACCTCTGTATATATCTACTGTATTCTTGGGTAATTCTTTTTTTCCTCTGCAAAAGTCAGTTTTCAAAATAAGATGGAGCTGGATCAATGTGGCTCCCTGTCAACATACTTGGGTTCACCAAGGCTGGGTCATATCAGTTTCAGAGCGCAGGCAGGCTGGGGCGGCATCACAGTGTTACAGATTCAGGAGGCCATTCTATTATAATCTCTTCAACAGCAGAGCCTGGAGGTGTGTCCCACTGGTGCCCTCTGACACTGGCCTCTCAGCCCCACCTCCTGAGGACTCGGGGGCTACAAATGAAAGCTGCAATGTGCACTCACTGTCTGCACAAGGAAGCACTTGGAATTTTACCCACATTCATAATGTATATGGACAGATACTAGATATTTTAAATGCAGGCTCATTTGTATATTTGGGCTATGACTTCATGCTTATCCTCTTAAATTCAACAAAGCCCTTTGACTGACAGGCTCTGTGGAGAGGGGTGGGAGGGATACCAATGAATAAGTAGCCTAGGTCACCTTAGAGGTGCTGTGAGAGGAGATAAGAAATACATCGATTGGTCACATGGCACAAAAGTTCAGCTATGCAGGATGAATAAGTTCGAGTGATCTGATGTACAACATGGTGACTTTCGTTAATAATATCATATTGTAGACTCGAAATTTGCTGAGAGTTGATCGTAAGTGTTCTCACCATTATAAAAAAATCGTAACTATGTGGTGATGGATATGTTCCTTAGCTTGATTGTTGTAATCATTTCACAATGTATATCAAAACATCACATTGTCCACCTTAAATATATGCAATTTTTATTTGTCAATTATACCTCAATAAAACTGGACAAAAATAAGTATATGCATTCCACTAAAATACATGACATGATAGTAGTGCTGAAGCAGAAATATAAACAAGGTATGATGGCAGTACCAGAAGCTAAATGGATTAATTCCAATTAGGCAGTGTCTCAGAGGGCTCATAGAGGAAATATTTGAGTTGGGTGGGTCTTAAAGGAAGATTGTATTACAGATGGCAGAGATGATGCAAGAAATTTTATGTGAGCAAAGGTGCAGAAATAAGCAAGGTCATATGTTTGGGGAGTAGAGAGTAATCTGAGCCCATGGAAACAATTCGGTCATTATTCAATAAATATTTATTAGTGCCTATTATGTGTCAGATACTATTATAGGCCCTTGAGATACATCAAGGAACAAAACAGATTAAAACAAACTGAAACAAAAACCCTGACTGAGATCCCTTTATGGGTGGGTGGAGCATAGAGAATGTCAGAGAAAGTAAGGCAAGAGTGAGAAGGTTGAGACTAGTACGTTGAGGGTCTTGAATTCTTTGCTAATAAGCCAGAAAGGCCGAGCTTAGAATATAGGTTTGGAAGTCCGTACATACAGATGAGAATGAAAGCCCTGGAGATTAGGGTTCCATAGAGAGGGGACACCCAAGGAGAACGTTTTGAGGATTGCCAATATGAAACGAGGGAGAGATAAGGGACGAGCTGGTGGAGTAGACTGAACAGGAACCGTCAGAACGTAAGGTCACTGAAGGAAGGATAGTACCCGTCTTTTTTTTTTCTTTTTTTTAAGGATTTTATTGGGGAATTGGGGAAGGGAAGAGTGTTGGGGAATTGGGGAAGGGGAACATTGTGTTTTTCCAGGACCCATCAGCTCCAAGTCCAGTTGCCGCTTTCCATCTATTTGCAGGAGGGGGACCAGGGGGAGGGGGGGCGGGAGCGGCATGCAGCCCACCATCCCATGTGGGAGTCGAACCAGCAACCTTGTTGTTAAGAGCATGCGCTCTCACTCTCACTAACTTAGCCATCCTGTCGCCCAGTACCTGTCTTTTTACCACTGTGTCTCCAGTGTCTAGCACAGCACTCAGCATAGTAGGTGCACATTATTCCTTCCAATGAATGCATTATTGAAAGAAACCAGGAGACCACATTCCAGATCTCAGACAGTGGAGACACTTAAAGAAGGGAGCAGAAATGTAACATTCTTCCCAAACGTTAAATCAGATAAGAAACTATGCTGGTTATTTAGTTTGTCTCCCAGACCCCCAAATCTATTATCTATCCTTCTCTGCTCTCTACTCCCTGGCAAAATGACCTACAAACTGCATTTTCTCGGCTTTCCTGCCCTCTGTGAACTTTGGGTTAACCAGTGGGAGACACCAGCAGGGCAGCAAAGGGTAAGAGAAGAGAGAAGGAAGGCATTTTTCTGCCTCTCCCTCCCTGCTGGCCGTGGCTCTGGCAGAGGCTGCTGTTCCTCTCCCAAGGCCCCGGCTCATATCGGATGGCTCTGGTTTCTGTTTATTTCTGAGAACTCTCAGGTCCTCACTTATTGCTTCAGGCCTTGCTTTCCTGCTCTGGCTCATCCCTGGACACCTCAGCACCCCTGGTTGGCTCCCTTAACCTCCCCACAGGGCTAGTTCACTTCACTAAAATTCACTTTATTAAAAGTAAACCCTTTAATGTGCTCATGGCTGATGGGGTCATGAAAAACTTTCAAGAGATCATTCATATTGTAGGGATACTGTGGGTGATAAGGGTGGGGAACCTGAATCCATAGGATAAGTTTAATCCGTCAATAGGAATAGGAAAAACAAAGCAGTGAGCGGAGACCTTTTCTTTTGAGTAATATGAGGGTGCATGGAAAGAGAAATCACATGATGTACAGAAGAAATGGGTGAGCTTTTATTTAGGATGGGAAAGAATTCAGCCGATATGTTCAACGGAATGCATCAGCAGGAAAGGAGAGAGCCGAGAAGTAAGTCTCAAAGGTGATAACTAATGGAGCACTATTCCGGAAAGTCAGACCCAAGCGCCCTGGCTGGAACCTATGGAAATAGAGACTTATTCTGGAACAGGAAAGAAACACGTCAAGCTGGTGGAAAAGACAGCTGGAAAAATTGATGATAGAAAAGATGAAAACTGAGGAAGACAGTATCTGAGAGGCCCTCTTCTCTGTTCAGCATACCATGTACTAATATTTGCTAAGACGGTCTTAGGAGACTGTTTAAAATTTGAGGGAAATGGAAAAAGAGAATAGGTTAGAATGTGGTGGAGTTTAATTTTTATTCTACAAAATGGTGCTGGGTAAGAGATGGTGAAAATTCTGCTTTTCTATTCTCGATGTTGCCACAGCAAGCAGGACAGATTAGAGAAGAAGAAAACCACCATATTAGTGGAAATGCAATAGTCTGGGGCAAGCGTTAATGAGGACCTGACCTTGGCAGAGAAAAGTGGAGCTAAATGAGGATGTTGCAGGAGGTTGACTTGTGCATTTATCAAAGCTCTGTGCTCAGCACTATAGAGGTACAACAGAGATTCCACAAAGAGCAGAAAATATACTTCCTGCCTTTTAGGAGCACACAAGCTAGTGGCAAAGCGTAGATACATGACACAGGCTGTGGTAAAGGAAAGGCTGTTGAAGTCAGACCCAGGTTCTAACCCCTGCATGCCACTTACTCAGTGTCAGATCCTGGGTAATTGATTTCACCATTTGCATCTAAGCTTCCATGTTTGTCCAATGAAGGAGTTAAAAACTGATGGTCTCCTTGGCTTCTAAATACTATTCTTGAATAGAAGGAACCAGGGCTCCTTGGAGAAAGACCTGATGCCAGAGCTGGGACAGGTAGAACAGAGGTTGAGCCTGAAACATCTTGCTCTACTAAAAAGGACATGGTCACCAAGCACACAGATTGGGGGTGTGTCAAAAGGATGCAGAGGCTCCCACCTAAAGGAGCTCCCAGCGGCTGAAGTTGGAGCAATTTGGTCAACAAAATAAATAACATGGTACTGGATTAGAACCCAAACTATAACATAAATATACATGAGTACATATTAATATAAAGAAATGATTGAATAAAAATGGGGGAGAAGAGTCAAATATTTCTTACAAAAGAATTCCAAATGATATACCCAGATACTCCCCACTCCAAGGGGTGAAGTTTGACTCCGCCCTCCCTGAAGACACACCCTGAACATGATCTAGACTTAGCAACTCATTTCCAAAGACTAGGACAGGGCAAAGGAAAGGAGTAAGTTTATACTGGAGCCGCCTGGCAATGACATTAACCCAGTGGGGGAGGTCAATATCACAGCAATGTCATGTGGTTATCATGTACTCTCCGTATGAAACGATCAAAAGGGCACTTCATCTCTGTGCTCTTTCGCCCCGTTCCCCAGAACCGTAGTCTACTCATGAGAAAGACATTAGACAAACTCAGATTGGAGGACGTTCTACAGGATCTCCTAAGGACTGTCAAGGTCACTAAACAACAAGAGAAGGAAGACTGAGAGACTGCCAGAAATCCGAGGAGAGACCAAGGACACGTGACGATTAAATGCGGTGTGCTATCCTGGCATGGATCCTGGAACAGAAAGTGGACCTTCATGGAGAAATAGATGAAATTCAAATAAAGCCTGGAGTTTAGTTAATTGAAAAAAACAAAAACAATAGCTGATGGTCTCTAAAGCCCCTTCCAGCTGGCATCTGTAAGAATAGTATTTATTATCTAATTGCTTCACAGCAGTGCTCATATTCCTTACAGAGTGCAGGAACACACGGGGTAAGGGAACCATTAAAGCAGGATGGATGGAAGGCTTTAATCAACTCTCTTCGCCTCTTGTAACTTCCTGCAGTTGTGTGTTTCAGTGAGGTAGTGTGTGGTTAGCTGGGAGCAATTTTTGAGGCAGTAATGGAGTATCTAAGTGAAAGTGTCTTGTCTGTGACTTCCCCAAACCAGCGCCCACCTCTGCCCAAGTAAGGACAGCCTCCACACAGCCAGGTTTCTATCCGTTCGCAAGCCTGAGTGTTTGAGTCTCTCGGCTGAGCCGTGTCATGGCAGCACACTGAAGCCGTTGCTATGGCGATGGCCATGGTGGCAGGGTACCTTTGGCTCATCTGATTTTCCTGGACAGTTTCCTTATGGAGCCCCAACGTGAAACCACACTGGCCCTGATTCATGACATTTCCCTGAGACTTTATAATGTTTCTTTTTTCTAAATAAGCAATTTCAGGTCAGGTAGAAATGTGAGTAAATCATGCCTGGCTCTTGTTCCAGATGTATCAATTTCTGTTCATTCCCTTTTTTCCCTTTCATGGCTTTGGGACAGTAAAAATAAGCAATGCCTCCACTCTGGAGCCTTTCTGAGTACGCAGTATATAAACGGTATGCCGTGGAAGGAGCAATATTTCCCTACCTTGGTCATTACCGACCTTAGCGTTTTCTCTGGCAATTATCTGAAACAGCAAGAACGTGGAGTAATGATTTTGGCACACTCAGGACCCTGGGAGGATCAAAGAGGCTGATGTGACAGTTCATGAAACCGGGAGGAAGTAAACCGTCCCCCACTGCCAACACTAACACAGCTCTATGCTCGAGAGTCTGGGAGAGTCCAGTTGCCAAGTGTCTGCCTGCATTTTCTTTGAGGGGGCCAGGCGCAGAGCAGGTCAGGAAAATTATGGCTTTTATCAAGCAGACACCATGGCTCTCTTTGAGGATGGCCAAAGCCTCACTCACTGCTGGTAACTGCAACACATGTGGTCTTTTCAAGACAGGACACGGCTATTTTCATTAACTGGGAAAGAAGGTGCCCACATGAGACTTCATTTATTTGGAATACTTAGGGCAAGGCCGAAAGGGGCAAGATGCTGGTGAAGAAGTGAAGAGAGACAGAGTGCCTGGGTTTTTAACCCCGGCTCTTTCATGTGCCATTCTGTATAATGTGAGCAAATGCCCTAATCTCTCTGCCTCAGTTTCCCCATGAGTAAAATAAAAATAATAGGATCCAAGTTACAGGATTGCCCTGGAAATTAATAGATGTACTTATAACGCTGCCTGGAATGATGTATATCCTCAATAATGTCAAGTTTTCATTTTAATCATCATTATTCAGGAAAGAAAGTTATTAGGATTTGTGATGTCCTATGAGCTGCATTTCCAGACTGTTCATTTTTCAGACATTCTTTGAGGGCTTAAAAAGTACTAGACTTTGTGCTAAGCACTGTAGGCAATTCAAGAACAAACAAGTCCAGTTCTTTCCCATCAAGAATTTATATTCTCTTTTTTCTAAACACTGTCACCCCAATACATTTAATTAAGAAAAAAGAATTTATATTCTGTTAGAAGAAATACGGAAAGTGTCCACAGAGGATAATAGAGAGTTTTCCCTCTGGTGTGGCACTGATTCCAGAGAACTCTGGGATATCAGAAACAGAGGTAAATCACATAGTAAGTGGGATGGGGCACCCTTTGCGAAGGAGGTAGCACTTGGCTGGAACTGGAATAACAAGCAGAAATTTTTGTTTTAATGGTAGAGATCGGTGCAGATGTGGGTGGTGGCAGGTACAGGAGAGGGGGTGTGAGAACTCAAGGCTCAGAAATGACAGAGGAAAGGTACTGAGAAGGTACTTGAGAGACAGGAAAGTCATGTTCAAATCCAGGGCTTAACCCAGGGTTCTTGGTAAAGAGAAGTCTGCCGAGGTAGAAAGGGAAGTTAATAGAAGGCCTTGAATAGACTCGGCCAAAGGAGTTCGCATTTTTATTTCATTAAGAAATTGGGTCTCTCTAGGAATAAATTAGTAGTGCTATGCATTTTGGATTAGAAATGTGTTCCAGAAACTGACTCTGAGACAATATCCTGCCATATTACTGACCCTTTCCCACACAACACAGAAAGATATTTCCATCATTTATCACCAGTACATAAATACTAAAAACATTTTTTTTAATTTAAAAAAATATCTTAACAAAACACTAGTTCCTCAAAGAGTGTGTGTTATGGATTTTGCAATTATTGTTACCATAGAGCACGTTATAATTAAGCTCAATGATTTTCATAACAAATTTTAAGAAGAATTAATTTTCCATGGCTCCACGTGCTTCATTAATGTGGTGCTGGCACTTGGATCTGTGTAATTACAGATAAAATACTTCTCACACAACAGTTTTGGCCAAAAGGCCAAGTTATTTCGATTATGTAAGTGTATGAGGAGAAACCTCAACAAAAATAGGTTTTTCAAATATTCCTTGAAGTTAAATTTAAAACTTCACTTCAACTGTAAGCCACAAATTCTACAAATAGAATATTTCGAAGAGTCCCAAATGTTGCATCTATATTATCTTTGAGACACTAAGCAACTTGAATTTGGGGTTCATTGTTTTCTGTTTGAAAAAGCCCTCCCCATCTTTTCTCTCTCTGTCCTTCTTTCCTTCCTTCTCTCCATCAATAAGCAGTCGACGAGGCCCTCCTCTCTGCCAGATACTGTACCAGATGCTTCCATATTAGTGTCCGTCTGTCTAGGAGTTTTTATTTTGTTTTTCCTATGAAAGCTTCACTGTCAATGATGATAAGAAGGAGCGCTGAGTCAAGCGTCACCCAAACTGCTTCATGAAGTTCTCTGATAAAAGTTCACTCATTAACTAGAGAGGTGCCCTTGGAAAGCTTTCCTGGGAATTCTCCAGCCATTCTTTGAGTCCTTCATAATCTGCCCTTTCAGTGCATGAAGCCCCCTCCCAGGAGAGGCTCTGGGTAATGGTGACCTTGAACGTCCATCACCATTCTTAAGAACTGGATTCTGGTGATTCCTGTGCAACCTGACGAGAAGCCAGTAACTCAATCTAGCTGACCTTTGGTTTCTTACACTAATATGTTATTAGTAATACTTGGCTATATGCTGCAAAATAATTAAGGTTTATTATATATGAGCAAAGCATTTTCAGCCTCTGAAATGAAAAGAATTGTATGAATTATGAAATAAAAATAACAGAAATGGCAGTAAAGCCAAGATGGAAGAAAGTCGTGCTGACTGACTTCTGGAGTTTTCCCACATCCTTAATTAAGGAGCTAAGAATGAATAATTTTTTATTAAATAGACAACTCAGTGGCTGGCAAGTAGAGCCTTAAACAAGAGCGGTACAATTCTGTGCATCGTATTAGTTCATTAAAGAGAGCATTTCATAGCAGAAAAATGACACCCAAAAATCATCAAGAGATAATGTGGTGTAGGGGACAACAGAATGCTGTCCTTTGTGCACAGCTGTGACACTGAATGTCTCTTACCTAAGTTTCCACAGCTACAAAACATGGAGGTTAGATTGCCATATCTGTAAGATTCTCTCCAACACAAAAGGTCTAGGATTTTTGAAGTCTCTAAATATTAACGCCCCCGTGTAAATTTCCAGCTCCTCATTTGGAAGTTCTTAGACTTTAATGTTGTCATGATTTCTGCTGTTCTTCAGCTTGAGCCCACTCCAAAACTCACATCTTTTGATGGATGAGCCAGAGAACATAGTATTTTCCCAGGGTTCTTTGTTCTGAGGAGAGTTATGCTCCAGTTTGATTTCCTCTGGTTTCCTTAGTCCACGTTTTACTGGAATTTGGCATCCAAACGCTCAATGAAAGTTCCTGCACCACAGTTGAAAGCTCCAGATCATTTATTCTCTAGGGTTCTCTCCATTTTATTCCCAGAGAATGAGAACAGCTAAAAGAACACTCTGAAACCTGCATTCTTCTTTTCATAGGCAGCTGAGCTCAAGTCCGGAAGTCTGGTCATCTTTTCTGTTATAGAGGGGTTGATGGCCAGGGTCAAGTATACTACCATTCTCAAATACCACTGCCACTTATATTATATTTGGGCAAAATTGGATTGAAATGAACAAAGGAGGCTAATTGGATCAGAATCTTGCCTATAATACATACACAAAAAAGTATGCACACACGTATATGGTTTCCTTATCTTTTACATTTTTATCCATTCATTTTGTAACGGTGTAATGGGCCTGTTATGGCAGACATTCAGAACTGGGGTTAATAGTACAAATAGTACAAAATAGTACACAATAGCACAAAACTCCTGCTCTAGAGGAAATCACAGGCTACCAGGAAAGACATGCAAATGGTCAACTGGAGTGATGACAATAACAGCAAAACCAAAACAACATGGTGCATTACAAAAGAAGTACATACACACATGCATGGTGCAAGGATGGCAAATCCAGCTCTGTCAGCGGGGAAGGGAGGACTCAGGGGGAGGGGGAGGACTCTTGAATGGGGATGACATCTGAGATGCGTTTAGAGGTAGCAGTTTGGGAAGCAGACCAGTGAAAGGAAGGCATTCCAAGTACAGTGAGTGGCCTGTGCATATGGAGAATACAAAAGAGCCTGAATATTTGAGGAGCTGGAATCACCCAGCAAGACTTGAGTTCAGGTATCCTGCAAAAAAATGATGAACTTTATTCTACAGGTGGTGCCTGTAGAATTTGGAGCCATTGGAGATTTGAAAGCAGGAATATGATGTGGCTGGATATATAAACTAGAAAGTCCATTCCTGAAGTATTGCTTCCCACTTAGAGAATGGAGAGGAGATGATGGAAGCCCACCGCCAGCCCACGAAGGAAAGAGAAATGGGAGGGAAGCTCTCCCTTTGTCCAGCGCGCCCCTGGCAACACTGAAAAATGGAGCCAGGAACCTGAAAAGCAAACCAGGGGGCCTCTGATTCTCCCCACTATTTCTGACAACAGGTGGAAAAAGAGGCAAACCCTCACCTTCTGTGGTCACCACGGATCCTCAGCTGGGAGCCCACTTCTCGGTAGCTCCAGATTTTCCTAATCATTCATCATAACTTAACTTGACACTGGGATCCATTGCCTTTCCTGAGGAAAGTCTGGGGAGGCCGCAAACCTATGTGGTTGGGAACAGAATGAGCTGCAGTCAGTGGGGAAGGAGAGGGCCTACAGATTTCCAGCTTCCATGGCTTGTCTGCCTGTTCAGACTGTGCTGCCACGTGCTATTGAAATCATTTGGGTGGGCCTTGTTTCCGAGGAAATAAAGAGGCCCCAGAACCTCCCAAGTGAGCGAAAGAATGATTTCCAGATAGTTGAGTGGAGCAGCCTCCTGGCTCCACGAGCGGGATGAACTTGGCAGCCTTTCCATGTGGCTGGCCAGTCTCCTGACGTTCGCGGAGCAGAAGGCAAATCTTTGGGGAGCTAAAAGACATGTGCATGTGCCAGGATGTTCTGACAAATGCTCAGTTAATTGTTTTCTATGAGTCTTCTCCCGAGACACAAACTTTGAACCAAGAACTACCCCCTCCCACAATCCCAGACTCTAGGGGAAACTTCATAATGACACACATTTGGGCCAAGCTTCTACCCCACAGGAAATGGAAGATCAGCCCCTGGGGAAGAAAGAATGATTCAGGGCCTGGGAAAGCAAAGAAATCTCCCTCGTGAGGAAGAAGACAAACTCACATAAGTAGAGCCAGAGAATGCATATGACAACTTGAGAAACTCAGAATTTCTTATAAGGATATCAAAGAAGTGGTCATCAGAAGAGGATTGGGTAAACTGATAAAAAATTTGGACCATCCATAACTGGTAAATAATTTTGTGTTTGGAAACCTCAACATTCCAGGATGGAATTCAATCTGAGATTCAGTTACTGGAAATTGTGGCCCATACATTGGGTTCCAAAACAAATCCTGCATATGTAGAGGTGACACGGAGATCGAAACTGTAAACCCCAGGGCCTTCATGGCTGTTTCCTTCCAGACGTAGCCCTTTTACTACGTGGCCCCTTTTTGTGCCTGCAACTTTCTCTAGTTACATTTAGCTTCTGCCATTCGTTTACCAATCATTGTGCACTCTGTAGGATTCCTACACCCTCTGCTCTTGTTGAGCTGAAAAGGTTTATAAGATGTATCTCCCCTGAATCAATGCTGATTGGCTCAGAATCTTGCCTATAACACAGCAGTGTTGCTTATTCGAGCAACAGGGTAGGATGGTAGAGCCCCAATTCCACGACGGACACTGCTCTAGAGACTGGCTTCAGGGGAAGACAACTCAATTGTGATTTATTTTTTTGTCAAAGCTTTGAATCAAGAGATTTATACATTAGGTCTAAAACTTAATGACTCTATATTATTGTTAAAGTATTTTCTTGTTTCCATTCAAGGTTGATTTTGTTAACAATGACAACAGCATGCTAAATCAATTTTACAACAAGATCTGCAATCTAAATAAAGTTCCAATAAAAAACTAAGATGCCAAGTTACTGATGTAAGGATTAGTTATTCATAATCTTCAATCCAAAACTCTCAAAAGTGGGGAAACTTTCTTGAAAAAAATTAATTTGAAAGGCATTCAAATCATAAAGGTGAGAGAGATATTAGTTGGGTAATGAACTGTAAACATCTAGGAAAATCTGTTAATTTCAAAAAATAGTAATGGAGCGAATGAGAATATAAGAGATGAAGCATCAACAATAAAAAAACCCTAATTAAACAGAAAATTTGTCATCAGGAAATCAATGAGTCAGACAGAATTAGAATTAGAATTGGTGAATTCAGACTTTAAAATTTGACCAAGACACTCACTAGAAGAGGTGGAATAAAATGAAATAAAGGCAAGGAAAAGAGTCTCAGAGGAAGGGAAGAAAAGGAGAGAAATTGGACAGATATTTCCTTTAAAAAATAAATAAAAGATAAAGAACTTATCTTGAACAATCACATTGACTTCTAGGGGAAAAAGGTGTTGTATTTTGTTTCAGTTTACTTTTTTTAACCAGGAGACAGCTGGGTTTGTCTGAGAGAAACATTGAGCAGAACGATTTGTTGACTAAAAGACCCCATCGCAGCTCTGAAATTAGTAGAGGGCTATTTGCGTGTGGCGTGTACTTTAAGAAGCAGTAGTAAAACATTCTGGTTTTCTTTCTTTGAAAAAAAAAAGCCCTCAATGAAGCTTTTTTCAGACATGTGTCATGGGCTTTTTGTTGCTGAACTCTTCCATATTCACAAACCAAATTGCTCTTCCTTTCATTCCTTTGGCCACAGGACAGATGCAATTCACCAAAGTCTCCACCACAGACATTCTCAGATGGTGCTAATAAAAAGAAGAAACCCAGACCAGAATTGGTGGTCCACACTGTGAGAGTTGCTAAATATCATCACAAAGCCATAATTATCTTACTGCGTGCTTGGTGGCTCAGCGTTCTGAAATGCAAATGTCAAAAGCATAGAGTCTCGAAGACGCTGCTAATAGGAGCTCATGTTTTGTGTTGGGTGGTCGTCTGTTCTGCCTGGTGGTCTTGTGTCTGCCTGCCATGACAGCGCTAATGGTTTCATGTAGTCCCCAATCCTGCATAGTCTTCACTCGTCTCTCTTCAGTAATGCACGACAAGTCATAAAAAACAGACTACCCAGAAATGACACTGCAAATATTCCAGACATTTTCTCTCTTGGTGGTGACAGTTCCAAATCAAGTTGGGCTCAGCGTGTAAGTCAAAGCATTTTCTAAGTGGCAGCTCAAAAATGCAGCCTTAGATCTAGAAAATCAAACTGGGTTCTTCTTGCCTCTTCCATCATTGTTCATAATAAATATTCAACTGTTGGACCGCAGCTAGAAGCTTATAATAGATGATGGAGAATAGAAGCCAACTCTCTTTCCCAGACGCAAAGAACTCATCTTTTGGTTAGAGAGACTTCACTACCTTTTAATAAGCATAGGCAGATCATTTTACAGACTTTGTCACACTCATTCAGGATTGATTTCTCAAGGTCCCACAACGAGTAGCAAAGGAAGGGTCTTGGATGCACAGAGTGTCAGTGTAATCTCTTTTCAGAGGACTGAAGTGTCATGTACCCCAAATTGATCCAGGCAGCTATCTCAGGTTTAAGACGGGTTGGGAGACGCATTTGAATGTCATTATGAAGACAGCGTATAAGTTAATAAACATCTTCAAGGAGGCGGCTGTTGGAATGGTATGATACTACTAAATGTGGTAAATAATGCTGCTTATTTTGTCAGCATGGCAAAATGAGCCATCAATGGCTTGGATGGGAGGCTGGTAGGAATTGAAACTGAGGCGGGAAGCGACACCTACAGGTCCTCAGTGTCAGGTGTGAACAAACAGGCAGATCAAGATGACTAATGGCTTCTACGGTTACGTCACATATAGGGTCTTCTGACATATGGAGGAAGATGTGAGCAGAGGGAAGAGAAGGTGAAGCAGACCTAAGGACTGGGGTGCCTTCTGGTAAGGGTTGCTCTGAGAAGACGCTGGGTAAATGCGACCTTGTTGCTGAGATTATTTCAGTCTTTTCTAGAAAGTTCTGCTTTCAGGGTGGTCTTTCGAGGTCTTAAAGAGCCCATGAGAGTCTTTCTTGTTCCATCAAGTCAGTGATACAGATCGTAGTGATAAAGTACCCTCCAGATGATGTGGAAACTCAGCTTGAAGGGTTCCCTCTTCTAGAGATCCTTTTTCTCAAATTACTCATGTTTCATTCAGCATGCATTTATTGAATAACTACTATTTTCCAGGACCTAGACTAAGTGCTTGGGTTATCTTCATGAACAGATTAAAAAAAAAAAGTTGCTACCCTTTTGGCGCTGACATTACAGTAGATGAAAATATTGTAATAATTGAGCAAATTACATAGTATATTAGAAGGTGATAAGTTCTATTGAATAGATACATAGATTAACCAGATAAAAATAGAATTCAGTGAGCTGGATCACAAAGGCGGAGTTGGATTTGAGGCAATTTACAATTTTAAAAAGGTGGTCAGGGCAGGCCTGATCAAAAAGATGTAATTTGAGCAAAGGCTTGAGGGAGAGGAGTGAGTTATCCATATGGGTATTTGTGGGGAGAATACCCCAGATGTACATATTATGTGCATATGGAAATGATACATAGACATTTGAAATTCAGGAGAGAGGCTTGCAGATATAAATTTGGGAGTCTAGCATATTGATGATATTTATGAAACTGGATAAGTTCACCAAAGGAATGAATGTTGATAGAAGAATCCGGGTTGTTACAATATTAATAGTTCTGGAAGAAGAGGAGGAACCGGAAAAACAGAGTGACACCACATAGCCAGGACGGCAGGAGGAAAACCCAGAGAGCCTGGTGTCCTGGAAGCCAAGTGGGTGGGAGGGTATCAAGGAAGAGGGCCAGTAGCTGCGTCAGATGCTGGTGCAGTGCGTACAACAAGGCAGATGAGCACTGAGAGCGACCTCTGGCTTTATCATCAAGGCTGTTGGTGGCGCTGACCAGAGTAGTCCTGGTGGACTGGTGAAAGCCAAAAGCTGAATGGTGTGGGGTTCAGAGAGAATGGGAGGGGGAAAGTTGGAGACATCAAGCAACTATATACAACTCTTTTGAGAAGTTTTTCTGTAAAGTGGAGCAGAAAATGAGGTAGTAGCAGGAGAGAGAAGTGGGGTAAAAAGAGTGTCTTAGGGGTCTTTGGTGGTTGGTTTGTATTATGGACTGAATTGTGCTCCCCAACCCCTATTCATACTCGTATGTTGAAGCCCAACTCCTAGTATCTAAAAATGTGGCTATACTTTGAGAGAGGGCCCTTGAAGAGGTAATTAAGTTAGAATGAGGCTGTTATGGTGAGCCCTAACCCAGTGTGACTGGTGTCCGTAAGAAGAGTAGACAGTGATGCACGGAGAGATACCTGGATGTGCACACACAGGGAAGACCATGTGAGGACACAGTGAGAAGGCTGCCATCTGTAAGCCAAGGAGAGAGGCCTCAGGGGGAAACCAGACCTGTTAACTCCTCAAAGCTATTAGCTCTTGAACTTCTCAACTCCAGGATTGTGAGAAAATACATTCCAGTTGTTTAGTCCACCCCCTCTGTGACATTTTGTTATTGTAGCTCTAAGAAGCTAATATGTTTTTATTTTAATATTTTGTTCTGTGTGTGTGATGGGGGTGGGGGTGGGGGACTTAGTTTCTAAGATGGAAGAAATAATAGCATGTTTGCGTGTGTTTTAGAAAATATCCAGAGCGATTTTTTTTTAATGTAGAAGGCAGAGGAGAAAATTGATGGAGAGATATTTGTTGAGAAGGTGAAGGTGAAAGTGGATGGGACCTGGCCTTTGTTAGTCATTTCCCAGAGCTCCTCAGCTCTAGACCTCAGTCAAGGACCCTAAAATGAATTTCTGATTTCTTGATAGTTAATTGTACCAGAATTGGTGAACTTTATAAGAGGAGGACACTCTACCAAATCTGGATTTGTAGCAAAATTGTGGATCCATTAAGAAACATAGATCACAAAAAGAGAAATTGTTTTTAAGTGGAAGGAAAGAGAGAAGGAGACAGAATATATGAGAGTGAAGAACAAAAGAAACAAGATTAATTTAATTTTGTTGATGAGAAGTCTGGGTTTGGTAAGATAGATATACAGGTGGAGATGCCCTTGTGGGTATTGAAACTGTTGAGGGAAAGTTAGCAAAATCCAATGAAAGAGATGTAGGGAGTCTGCAAGTAACTCTTCTCTTAAAGATTATATTTTCCATAAATAGCTTATGTATTATACGATGAAGGGTTCCTTCCACCACACCATCACCACCCCCTTTCTTACAAAAGCATGCAATAGTTATCAAAATAAAGTCATTAAGATGAATAGGGTGGTTTGGTAAAGGGAAGTTGGTTAAGAACAAGTTCCATTTGGAGACAGGAAAATGACTATTCAGTCTTGGCATTTTCAAGATGTTTAACTATGGGCCGAGGATAGCATATGAGAAAAAGGAAACCTGGGATTGTAGAGCTTGTGTGAAGGAAATCGGATCATCTTACTATCAAGTGTCATAGTATTTTTGGAAATTAAGAAATCTACAAAGAGTAGCCCCATTTTGCAATGGTGGGAGAATCTTGGCATAATGAGGCTAAGAGATTCGATTCATAATAAAGGTATTTTGAATAGGTCCAACATGTCACAATGAGTCAGTACCAAAATAAAGACTGGAACCCAGGACTCCTGGCTCTTAGCCAGGTCTCTACCCACATAACTCTATTTCCTGTGTTTTTATTTTTGATCTTGAGTGAATTCCCAGTCTCTCCCTCTCTTTCTCTGTCTCGCACTCTAGCTCTCCCTCCCTCCCTTTCTCTCTCTCACATACCATAGATGACCCTTGTATGTGTCTTCTATAAATCACTCTATAATGGAGTCCCTTTGTTGTTCTCTTCTCAACGTACCCAAAGGAAGATTATGGCAGAGAACCAGGGCTCAACAATAAGGGAGATAATTGAAGGTCATTCAGCTGAAAATAATTCATATTTATCCATGGCTTCCTTTACCAGAGCATCTGGTTTCCGTTAGCCAGCATGGTGTCCTCTGCTTCTGACTGTGGTGGCCTACGGTAACCACATTTTTGCTAAAAAAGAAAAGAGAGCTTTCTTACATCTGTTCCCGAGATGTTTTTAAAGTCTTCCTTGTACAAAGCAATGCCTTGGATTTAGATGAACAAAGACTAATGCTTCATGGTGTTAGGCTCTGGTGACTTTGAGCCAACTCCTGGGCGGCGTCTCGGTTGCTTTCTCTTTCTATCAAGATCAATCATACAATTAAAGATTAGGAAAGCTCAGGTCAACTAGTTCATCTCACTAACTCCTACCAGAACTTCACAGTTCTAAGCAGGTTTGGATTTATTCTATTTTTAAAGAGATTTACTGTTCTTGTCTCCATGGATGGGGACTATATTAATGCACTCACTCAGCTGTTAGCTGCCCATGGTAGGCACTCGTTTTTATTTTACTTTGTTTTTGTCCATGACTATTGTATTAGCAACAGAAACTCATACCTGGGTTTAAACTATAATCGCTTTCAGCCTGTTCAACCTCATATAATAGAAGTACCCACTCTTTTCACCAAACCTGATTCAAGGAATTTTATATCGATGGCAACAGAAAAGTTAGGAGAGGTGATTTGATTTCCACAAGGGTCCTTCACTGTATTAAAAGGAGTCACTTTAACACAAAACTCAGTAGCAGTGATAATGTAGGGGATTCTTCCACGCTATGACCGGCTGACAACAGATGCATCTGATAGATGTCCACATGGTGCCAAACCCCTATGGGGTCTACAGAAGTCTCTCACAGGAGTTTATACAATATTGTTCAGGAATTTCCTGTGCCAAAAGCAAAGGTGAAATGTAAGACTGCAAATCGGCAAGAAAGCCAAGAGAGAAGGAGCCAAGTAGAAAATGCAGAACAGGAGTAGTTTGGAAAGAAATCCAGTATTGTAACAGAGCCTTTCACTCCATGAACATTATAGGATGTAGCAGAGGTACTGGATTGAGTTAAAAATCAGACCATGTCCTGAGAAAACTTCAGCAGAAGAATAAGGAAGGTGTCTTCTCGTTTGTTTCCTGGAACTCAGAATACGAAGAAAAAGAAATGGAAAAGATAAAAGACATAGAGATGAATCCAGAAGTTCCAACATCCAACAAATAGGAGTTTCGAGAAGAGAGAATAAAGAGGAGTCATGATCAGAGAAATAAAACAAGAAATTTTTTTTCCAAACTGAAGGGCAGATTCAAAATGGATGGTTCTACCACATGCCCAGTGATGTAAATGAGAAAAGAACCACACTTAGGAAAATCATTGTAAAAATTTAAAACGTTAAAAAAAAAAAAAAGAACAGCTCATAAAAGCCTCTGGAAGTTTGTACCCTGGAGGTTTTGTTTACTAATGCTGTGGTGGTCATCATTTTGCAAGACTTAAGTGTATCAAACCCACACGCTTAAACTCACACAGCATTCTGCATCATTTATATCTCAGTAAAGATGGGGAGAGAAAAACCTCTGGGGAGAATTGCAGCTTCTCGTCAGTAAAACCACATGTTATTAGAGAACAACATCATCAAGTTCCAGGATCAATTATTTTTAAGCCTAGAATTAAATTAATTAATTTAATGATTTGATACACATATATTGCAAAATGATTACCACAATAAGGTTAGTTAACACCTCCATCCCTTCTCATAATTACCTCTTTGTGTGTGTGGAGAGAACATGTAAGATCTACTCTCTTAACGACTCTCAAGTATATAATACAGTCTTGTTAACTGTAGTCGCCGAGCTGGACATTAGACCCCAGAACTTGTTCATCTTATGCCTGAGAGTTTGTAGCTTTGACCGACATCTCCCCATTTCCACAACCCCCAGCCTCTGATAGCCACTGTTCTCTCTGTTTTTATAAATTTGGCTTTTTTAGATTCCACATGTGAGTGAGAACATACACTATTTGTCTTTTTATGTCTGACTTATTTCACTTAGCATAATGACCTCAAGTTTCTTCCATGTTGTAGCATGTATAAGAATGTCCTCTCTTTTTATGGCTGAATAATACTCCATTTTACACACACACACACACACACACACACACCACATTTCTTTATCCACTCACCTTCCAGCGGGCACTTAGATTGTTTACATGTCCTGGCTATTGTGAATAATTCAGCCTAGAAATTTATAAGCAGCTAAACTATCAATCAATATGAGGGCAGAATAAATAGACTTTAAGACAGAAAAAGACTCCAAAATTGTGTCTCACATTCACTCTTTCACAGGCTGTCACTTATAGGAATAAACCAAAAAAGAAGAAGACATGGTTCAGCAAATTATGTATCCAATGCAGAAAGACACAAAAGAAAGCCCCCGACGAGAGTCTAACCAGCCCCAATAGTCAGACAAAAGTTCCCTGAGGAAGTCTCTGGGAGGGAAAAAAGAGTGGATGGCATTGATTGGTTGCTTTTTTTTTTTTAAGGTGGAGAACATAGGTTAGATATTATTATGTAGTATTCAGAAAAACTTAAAAATATGATCAGTATAAAACACATACATACAAAGCAAATAGCAAACCTCAAGATTAATATTTAGGGAGAACTCTGTGGGAAAGGTATAGTCCAAATGGGAGTACAGCTAAACGGCGACACGATTTTCATGTAGAGGCAAGGCCAGTGAGGGAGACCATGGAGGAAGCTATTTCAGTGACGCAGGTGAGAGCTAACGGTGATCTGTTCCAAGGCCATGGCAGTGGGATGGAGATGAGTGGGAAAATTTTATAAATATTTAGGAATTAGAATAAACAAATTGGGAGATTGCTATTAATGAGGAAAGGGTAAAGGGTAGACTCCATGTGTTTGGTTTAGAAAGCTGAGCAAAAAATAGTAGCACTCAGAGAGGAAACACTAGCGAAGGTTAGGGAAGTACAATGGTGAGATCATTTGAGTCTGACCTACTGAAGGGGCATCCGAGTGAAAATGACCAACTAGTAGCTGGTTTGTACGGTCTGTAGCTCTGAAGAAGTGTCTGATTTAACGTGTGGAATCTTAAGCAATGGGAGAGAATGGGTTAATAGTCCATGACTGAGGGTTCTCTTAGGCTTGAAAATCAAAGTAGGAATTCACAAACTTCTAGGGAAAATAATTTAGAATAATAAGCAATAAAATTTATGTGTAATCTTCCTAAAATTATAGTCCAGTTGTTTTGATCCAGGTGTTGAATTTAAAAGAATGCCTTCTATTCCGTCCAACCAGAATAATTTCAGAACAGCAAATATTTTACTTGTGTTTCTTCAAACTCCTTGAAGGTGATACACAGTCCTTCAAGAAATACTTCTTATTTCTCATCCCAATCCACAGCCCACAGCTCATAAACTCCTTTAAAACCCCTCCAGAAATCAATCTGGTCTTCTTGCTGCTCCCTTTCCCCACCTTTTGCTGTCCATCCTCCATCACAAAATTTCCAAAGCTATTTAAGCAACTCAGGACAATGGTTGCAGAGTGGGGAAAAGAAACAGCCGGAAGTAGGCCAAGCTAGAGTCCTTTTTAGTCTCAGAAAAGGAGAAAGGTGGGAGACATGTAACCATTGATCAGCTTTCTCCCATTCTAGGAGGTGCTGTGTCTAAATGACTCACCAGGAGTAGGCACTCGCGCAGTGAAGAGCAGAGTGCTTTCCAGAGCAAGCCTGGCTTCCTGCCTGCCACGGGCCTCGCAGGTGAGCAGCTCTGCATCTGCTCTTCACCTGTCTGTGTCCCTCCTTTGCCATCAGTCCTGGGAAACCTGTCTCAACTGAATCAGACTCACAGGAAGCTGAAGTTTATCAAGTCAATAGAATTCCCCTTCTTCACTTATGTTGGGGGCAGATATTCCTTCCGGGGTCTAGAATAATGACACGTCCCCTTCCAGGGTACCACCTTCTTGGTAGCAGAGCAGCTTATAATGAAAATGCTACTTCGTGAGCAGAGAAGAAAATCGAATAGAAATACTGTATGGTCTTAAGCGACAGTTCCTGTTCATGCTGATGTGATGGTGGGGCTGTGGGCGACAAATCATTGCTCCACAACACCCTGCAGTGACTGAGTCTGTCTCCTGACCCCCTGACTCTCGATTCGCCAGCTGCACTTCCTTTTCTCTTTCTGCAGACTGAACTGTTTTCCGAGCACTCAACTCCTTCTCCATGGAAAGCACAATACAGTTGGGTTCCAATTACTAAATGAAAATCACATTCTAGAATGGCCCACTTGAAATTACACCCAGGTGACCTTGACTGGAGTTTTGTGTGTTCCCAAACACTTCAGGCCCTTATTTACAGACAGTCTCCAAGCTTGCTCCCACAGATGGCAAACCTTATTTCCCCTCTTTCCAACTGGGGAGGAAGCATCTCACTATTGTCTTGTTGTATGGCTGTCATTCAACAGAGAGGATGAAAATCTGTCAGCATCTCTCAGGCATGTTGAATCCCTCTCTCTCTTCTATCCTTTTCTCTCTGCTTTTTTCAACCTGTCTCTCTCTCTTTCTCTTTCTCTCTCTCTCTCTCTCTCCCCTGTACCACCTATAGTTATTCAAAAGACATGGTAATGTAACAATAAAGAACTTTTCATTTTTAGGCATGAGTCACCAGCCAATGCAGAAATTAGTTAAAATATTTGGGGAGGGATCAAGTCTGATTTGAGTATTACTAGGGAACTCTGCATTAGATGGTTGTCATAGATTTCTTTTTTTTCTCTTTATTTATTTTTCCATACATTTTTCATCTTGGCCAGAGAACCTTGCAAATTTTACTTTGATGTCGCACCGATAGAACTTGTATTCTGCGATTCACTTCACTGCTTTCATTGATTTGCTTCATGTTGTACCTTAATTCCAACTGTCATTTTATCTTTTATCTCCTCGACAGTATTAGCCTATCCCTTGAGGAACTGGGGAAGGGGTGTAACTGTATTATAGCACAGTGTCTGGCATGTAGCTGGCATAATGGCATAATGATTCAACAGGGCAGGGCAGGCATTGGCTCCCCATGCCCTCTGTCTAGACGTTCCTCCTGCCAGCCTTCCCTAGATCACACCGCTTTCCCCCTCCTGTTTAGAGGCAGAGACACAGAAACAATCATTCAACTTGATAGCACATAGGCAGAGTGAAAAATAATTCACCTGGACAGATAAGGGGTGAGGTGAAGATGGGAAGGAAACTCTTTGAAGACTGGCAAGAGAAGAGGAAAAGGAATATAATGGACCATTTATTCCATTTTCTGGCCCTTCCGTGCCTCCTATGAAGGTCTCAGTAGCAAATTTCATTTATGCATCTGACATCTTTTTCACTTTGAGTCTCGGGCCCTGAATGGAAGTCTGGAAAAGCTATTTAGAAGTTAGCTCTTCCTTCAGCACCCCCACATGCACACAGAAGAACCCCTACACAGACATGACTGGCACCCCCACAGAGAAGCCACATGTGCACCTAAGAACACATGGGCAGACAGACAATAAGAAGGCCCCGTGGCAGCCAGAACCACTCCAGTGGCAGTTGCCTTCCACTGCTGCTTTGTCACACCCACATAGACACCCTTATGCAGATGCCACGGCCACACCCACAGCCCTTACATGCTCAGCTGTGACTCCCCTCCTACGTGCCCTATTTGAACGCACGACTGTCTCTCATTAGATTTTCCCAAATCCATCCTTGCCTGGCTAATCTAACTTCTGTCTGAGCAACCTCATGAAAACTCAACTCCTGAGTTGCTCCAAATATCTGAGAATGGAAGAGAAATAAACTACAACTCACTAGACACCTGGGAAGTTGGAAAGCTGGGTGGGAAGGCTGTCAGGGCTAGTGATAGTCCACCCCCCTTCTCCGCGCGCCCCCCCCCACACACACATACACCAGATATTTCAGTAGATGGACAGCTGGGTGATATGGAAATGGTGACAGTGCAGTGATTACTAAGGAGATGACCACTGATCTAAACGAAGAGAAAAATATGACCTACTATGTGAAAAAAAATGAACTTTAGAACCAAACAGACGTAGATCCAAACCTAGCAATGCCATTTACTAACTGCAAACTGGGGCGTCTATGGAATCTCTGAGTACCCATTTACTCAAAAATAAAATCTACATTCCAATATTCTTGTGAGGATTAAGTGTAATGATACATGCAAAGTGGCTCTTACAGTGTTTATTCTCATAAACATGTGTTTTGTTTTTGCTATTGAAGTTGTTCCCAAAACATCCTGTAAGCTCTCCAGGAAAAAGACAATGGCTTTAGTTTTCAGACTCACTAAGCCAAATTAGAAAGTTTCCATGCTTACGCTTTCCTCAGGAATAGGGTGACATTGGTGAGCAATATTTGGTGAAGGAATAAATGAATGGTCGAACAGATGAATGGCGTAACTCCATCACGCCTGTTCTTAGAATCACCACCATCTAATCCCTGATCTAGCACGTAGTCCCGGTGCTAAAGGTTTGTCAGTGTGATGGGAAGGAAAGCTAGAAAAAAAGAACTCTAGTAAAAAGAGAGAAGTAGGCAAGGTTGTATTAGATCAGAGTGAAAAAAGTAACGAGGCTTTGGGGATGGAAGAAAGATGTCAGAAACTATTCATTTAACAAAAGGACTGAACAGTCTCCATTTGAGTCATGAACTGGGAGGTTATTAGAAATGTTCGTGGGACCAGACTCAGTGGGGCAGTGGGGGCAGGAGCTGATTGGTGGGATGCTGATACGTGAAAGGAAGATGAAAACATGGCAACAGTCCGTCTCCATTTTGGGGCTACAGGAATTTCATAGTAACTCTCCTAAGAAGTTGGCCCCAAAGTTAACTCTCGTAACCTCTTCTTCCCGTTAGCTAAATTCCACATACAAAACTAAAAGGAAAACTTGAAGGTGAGAGGACGAGAAAAGGAACTTAACTGTGGGGAGCAAGCTGGGACTGCACTTTAGGGGGTTCTTGTGGTGTCCCCCTAACTGGAAACGTGGCTTTCTGGTCTGACCTGGTCCAGGACATTGCTTCAGTGGAAACACCCAGCAGCCATTCAGAGGAGGGACTGGGCGTTGCAAAGAGAAAATGAGGGACTAACTTAAGGAACGATATCAAAGGTTTGGAGCTGGGAGAGAGGAGACAAATGCCAGGAGAAAAGGATGTGGCCTGGGCTGGGCTTAATTGTTTGCTTCCTTGATGCCTAAGGAGCATGGAGCAGAGAGGGGGGTCTGGGCAGCTCCCTTTGAAACTGATTTCCCAAGGGAGGCGGAGAGAAGCAGGCTTTCTCTTCTCCAGCACTCTTCAAATGCGCGTCCCACCGCTCAGACCCCGCCCCTGACTTTCTCGCTTTTCTCTTGCATATTTTATCCTCATATTCGCTGCTCTCTTCCATTAAATGCTTCCGACTTTTGCTTTTCTCTCGTCCATTTTCTCCACCTCACCGTCAGCCCTATCATGGCTCCATCCTGCTGCTTTGGAAACTTTTGTTCCATCTGTAAAATCGAGGTCGGCGGTCCTCATCTTTGTCTATATTTCCTAAGTCACAATGACAGAACAAGGAAAAGACAACGCTTGTGTGGTTCCCCCCCCCCAAAGATGGAGTTAGACACACCCCTGAAATCCAGGCCATGGAGTGGATAGAAAGGGCAGAATTCAAGCTGAGTGTTACAGGCTCAATGCGGTTCATGCCGTGGCCCCTTGTCTGTCCCCAAAGGGGAGCTGGTCCTTTATCCTCACGGGGTGGGGGGTGAGCACTTCGGTTTAGAATTGTCTTCAGAAGGAGTTTTGTTCTAACTGTTGTTTGAGTGCACAGGGTAACTAGTGACCCACCTTTCGTGGGTTAGCTTACTGGGTGGAATGGGTAAGGGAGGGTGGTAAGTCCATTTATTCCGAAGTGTATGGGATAATAAGTGGGAAAACAACTTTAAATACTCAGATACAGGAATGAGTAGGAAATGGGTTAAGAAATGTAGCTCAGCACAAGTTAACAAGTAGTATAACTCAGCTCACATCAAATCCAGTGGGTAATTCGGAGGCAGCAGATCTCAGTGGACGAGACAGCAGTGCCTACACTGACTCCCTGAGTTCACATTCAGCTCTGCTGGAGCGAAGGATTGAACATCTCAGTGATTCAGTGTCCACAGGCATAAGATGGGAGTGAAAATACTGATGGTACAGTCATCCCCCCTAATCCATGGGGCACACGTTCAAAGACCCCCAGGGGATGCCTGAAACCGCGGATAGTGCCGAACCCTGTCTGTACCATGTTTTTCCCTGTACATACACACCTATGATAAAGTTTATAAACTAGGCAGAGTAAGAGATGAACAGCACTAACTAATAATAAGATAGAACAATTATAACGATATACTGTAATAAATGTTCCATGAATGTTGTCTATGCCTCTCTCATTCTCATCACTGATCTGATAACCAGTGCGGCTACTAAGTGACTAATGGGTGGAGAGCATATACAGCGTGGGAACGCTGGACACAGGGGATTCATGTCCCGGGAAGGACGGGGTGGGACAAGGTGAGATTTCATCACCCTGCCCTGAACGGCGCTCAATTTAAAACATACAAATTGTTTCTTTCTGGAATTTCCCATGTAATATTTTCGGGCTGTGGTTGATACAAGAATACTCTGGGTAACTGAAACCGTGGAAAGCAAAACTGAATAAGGGGGGACAACTGTACCAAATCCATAAAGAGGACTAATGAAAAGACTAGATGAGTTAATATAAAGATTTTAGGACACATCCTGCACATAGTAACAATGTTACATAGTAACATTACATTTAATATAAATTAGCATTGAATTTTGAATTAAGAGTCAAACTGAAAATTAAGTTAACTAAATACCTAAAACTATTACACTTTAATAGTATTATTTTAAAATTTTAGCCTCCAATAATATATTCCATATAGCATGATATATCTCATATAGTACATTGTACACCAGAACATTTTTAAGTGTCAACTTTTAAGCCATATTTCTCATAAACTTTACATTTTTAAAATCTAAAATGGTTTTTTTTAAGCAGCATTTCATAGGTGCTGTTTGTTCTTTGCCCAAATATCCAAAAATATAAACAGAATATATTTGGTTTTTATAAAAGGAAATAAAATGAGGTTAACATTGAAAATGAAAAGCAGATTTCTTTTTAAACTTGGCTTTAGATAAATACACATGCTGTTGTTTTCCACAATAAAACAGTCAGTGTTTTGGGGGAAAACTGGTATCCTGAGCATCAGATTTAATTAACGAAATTAAAAAATCCAGACCCTTAACCTCTACCATGTTTAAAGTGCAACCTTAATTAAATTGGCAATCCATCCCCGCCTTCACTTGGTAGATGCCCAGGTGACACTGAACCAGCTAACTCTGGGTACAAGTAACATATCTCACCACCGTCGCCTTGACATGCTCCTTATCCACACACACGTGTGTACCCACAGACACACACACGTCTGCATCAGTTCGGAATGCCATCAGTAACAGAAACCCTATCAGCGGATAGAAACCCTATCAAACCCATGGGATTGTTGTTTTCATATAACAAAATGTCTGCAGGTAAGGGGCTTCTGGCATTGGGTCAGGGGCTCAACATTGGCAAGGCCACTTCTCAAAGTTGTAGGATGGCTGCTTCAACACAAGCCTTCACTTCAACATCCATGGCAGGTAGAGAAGGGTCACACACTGCACCACTGATGTCTGTCCTTGTAGCAGGAAAGCAGAAACATCCCTAGAAGCTCGCTTTTCCTCTTCACACACACCCAGGCGACTTACCCTTAGTTCCACCCAGAATTCCATCACAGGACCACCTGTAGTTGCAAAAGAGGCTGGGAAAGTAGGGACGGAGTGAGTTGTGATTGTCTTAGATCAAACACAATTCATCATCGGGGCCTCGCCACTCCCACCCTGAACCAAATCAGGGCTCTGTTACCCAGGACGAAGGAAGTACAGCTCCTGAGGAGGTGACAAATAATGTCTGTCACCGTAACTTACCACTTTTGGAGAGCCTATGGGGGGAAGTACAGACTAGCCACTTTACATACATTATGTCATTTGATCTTTGCAGCACTGTAAAATAATTATTTGTAAATGCTGTTTGCTCTGTGTTCCTTATAAATGAAAAACGTAAGCCCCACTAAAGTTATAAGCACCTTGCCCAAGGTCGCACAGCTAAGTAGTGGCAGACTGGGCCCTGAGCTCAGGTCTGATTCCAAGCACGTGCTCTTTCTGCAACAGCATGCTGCCTGCCCATAACCTCCCCATCTCGCCCTTGGCCATCCCTGATTCTATCTGGCTGCTGCTATGCCCTTGACTTCATACAGTCTTCATCACAAACCTACCCCTGAAAGAGTGTAAGTCATTTGTAATCTTGATTTGGAAGATTGCACAATGTCTTTATCTATGTCACAATGTTGCCAGTACAATGAACGGGACAAACAGGCTCCTGATCTTTGGGGTTCCATTCTAGTGGGGAAGAAAAACACTAAGCATGTACACAAATGAAGTAATTTAAGTACACAAATGAGAGACTTAAGGAGAAAATGAAACCAGATAATCTGATAAAGAATAAGCTACAGGCTACTTTGGATGAGATACCTACCACGTTTCCCGGAAAATAAGACCGTGTCTTATATTAATTATTGCTCCAAAAGACACTTTTTATTCATTTATTCATGTACAAAAATCTACATTTATTCAAATACAGTCATGTCTGGCTGACGATCTTAACTGGGGCTTATTTTGGGGTAGGGCTTATATTACAAGCACTCTGAAAAATCATGCTAGGGCTTATTTTCCAGTTAGGTCGTATTTTCGGGGTAACACAGTAGAAAGGACGGCATCCTGATTCCTAGAAGGAAATAACCTGGTCCAGTTCGGGGGGAAGAGAACTCCATGCAGTGGGTCTAAGAAGTACAAAGGCCCTAAGGCAGGAAAGTTTTATAGGTACAGGAAGTTGGTCGGTGATGTTGGAGAATAATGGTTAAGAAAGACGCAATGAAAAATGAGATCCCAGAGGAATCTGGATTTTATTCAAAATGCAATGGGAATTTTGACGAGTTTTAAATAAGCAGGAGTAATGTGGCCCAATTTGTTTTTTTAATCACCCTGGTAGCTGTGAGGAAGTGGCAAGGTGCATGGGAGGAAGCGAGGATTTGGGTGAGGTGTCTTGGTTTGAGCAATGCTGGGACAGCCCGGGGAAGGACAGATGGTTCCAGATAGATAAACATTGTGCTACGACTTACCTTTGGGGAAATTTGTTTTCTTGTTCATTCTGTTTTCTCTTGGATTTTAAATAATGCCACTGTGTTTTATCACATTCCTATGCATGCGCTCCGATGAATCAAAAAATTGTGGCCACTACTTTCTTGTTGAAAGCTTTTATAGTGAGTGCCTTAGCATGCTGGCAAAAGTCATCCAGATATTTAGCATTTTCTCCTATTTGAACAGACTGTGTCACCTAGACAGTCATGAAGCAGCCAGTCCATTCAGCCTCTGAATTCAGAGCTCCCCCATCCCTCCAGAGGGGGGGAAAAAGTTACAATGGTCAGTCTGCCTTCTTTTTATAGATACAGACTGTTAGAGGTTTAGCCTTGCATAATTGGCCCTAATGAATTATAAGCTTCTCCTTTTTTCTCTGAGTTCATGAAATTAGTCAGGATAATAGAAGTAAGATTCTTCTAGAAATTGTGTTCTGGGGCTAATCAGTGTGTTTCTAATTGGGATTATGAGCGGGGTAAGTGAGGAGAAACACATGTCCCTTTTGGAACCCTCCGCTGTAAATTTGCTATGGCTGAACGCGCCCTCCTTCCGGAAAAACCATCTTAATTGAATTGCAGTAGGAGCTGATAATAGTGCTGGTGCTCCTTCGAGTGAAATTTAGGTGGCTCCTACCAATCCTGTCCCGTTCTGCCCTTTTGTTCTCTAAACCCGGCACCGATGACCAGCCAGACGTCCTTAGAATGTGCTTTGTGTGTCAAGTTTAAGCTTCTTAAATTATGATGGAAAGGAGATGTGTGTCACCAGAGTGAATTCTGGGTAAATAATGTGAATTTTTATCTTCTCTAACTTGGATAAAGATGATTTTATTCACAAGACACCTGGGTAACTGGACCATGGAGAGGCCTCAAGTGGATGACTGAGGCCAAGAGTACTCCAAGCAGGACACCTCGGGCTCATGGAGCTGTGCTGGTGTGCAGATCCTGCCTTTGTGACTTTTAAGGGAAGGTGTGCATTTGGGGGTCCCCAGAGGGTGGACCATAGATCTCCAGGTGATCAATGCAGAATGAACCTTTTCAGTTATAATCAACATTCAGTGAAAAGCTCCTTGTACAACTGAAGGAAAGGAAAGACGTCAGTAGATATTTAATGCCTTTTAAATCCCGATAAGTTTCACTAGAATACAATAGAAACACATGCCAACTCCTTGACTTCCAGGCCTGATAAGTCCCAGGTACCCATGTGAAGCCAAAGCTTTAGTGCGACGACCAGGTTTCTACGGCTTCCCTGTTCTGAGTTCTCAGCAGCCAAAGCAGTGATTTATAAAATGCTGGGGGACATGGGATTTGGCTTCCAGACTTTAACCTCCAAATAAATATTAAGCATCTCCTGGTGATTCGGGATTGCTCACCAGTGTTTGGATTCTCTGCATCGCCTCCTGTTAATTAAACAAACGTTAAAATAAGGGAGCTGCCATGAGTTATATCTCAGTAGCAACAGGCTGCATTAGCTTCTGTTTATCACAAAGTACCCTCATCTAGGTCTCGTGTGTGGCTTTTAGGAGGTCTTCTTACTGGTTTGACGAATACATCGAGGGCACTCAGAATCTCAGAAAACCGTTCAGGTTTACTCCCACCCCATATGACTAGAGTTCATCTCTCTTCCTTCAGTCCCGCCCACACATAGCAATGCTGCCTGTGTGTCATACTTGGTCAATATCAAGGCAATAACAGTTCTTGTAATCCAACCACGCAACTTTCTCTTGTGGGCAAGCCCAACAAATCACTGCGTATTTCTGTCCTTGTCCCTTCTTTTATCTGTGATTTGGGAGTAATCAACTTGGTCGCCTACTTTGTTTTCATGGGTTTGGAGAGGACTGACATTCGTGAAACATTGTGAACAGAGAAGACAGCGGCTTATAAGTGCCTCGAACTGCTATTTTCACGTGTCTTAACTGCCGTAACAAGGAGGAAGAAAATCCTCCCAATTTGGAAGGCTTTCTGAAAATTAGCCCCCCCCTGCTCAAAACCTTTGATCTCTTCGTCAAACCGTCAATCTCTCCAGGACTTCGCTCTCTTGTGAAATTTCCAGGCTGCTCCCCAAACAATCGGTTGCCTGAGAGCCAGACCCACCAAGCGCCTCCGTGTTTTGGAAAGGTAACGATGGCACCAGCGTGGAGAGGCGTGGCACCTCCCTGCCCTTTGCAGCCGCACACGTGGCTGGCTTTTTCTTCTTTCTGTCCACGTCTCTTTTCACCCCCCTGACCCCTTCTTTCTTTACTTCCCACCCCTCTCCTCTGTTTTCTTCTCCCCTCCTTTTCCCTCCCACACGTCCAAGCCTTGGACCAGCCTTGGACCAGGCTCTCACATCACCAGCTTGGCTTAGGCAAGTCAACTCTTGACCTGAGGCTGAAGGACGTTTCCAGGTTTCACTCAAACCCAGGTGGGACATCACGGGACACACGTGGAGGGATGTCCTGGTTGCCCAGCCCTCCAAGGACGATTTTTCTCTCAGTGTTTCAGACTCGTGCTGCAGGGAGCCCAGGAAGGAAGTTAAAAACTGGGCGAAAAACATGTGACAGCTCATGCCAAGGAGTTGAAAACAAATAGCTGGTTTGCAGGAAGATCTTGCAAGTTTTCATTTTCCTGACGTATAGACAGTCTGATTCCTTTGTGTTAATAGCAGGGTTGATTTGCTAAATTGAAATAAATATAAATTGAAAATAAGGCGAGTAGAACTAAACATGTATCATTTACTTTGGTGTAGACTCCCACTCAATTTAGTAATATTAAAAGCCTTAAATCTATGGATGGTATTTTATTTGTTTTTTTTTCATATCAGTAAATAAGCTTATGCTTGCCAGTTTTATACACAGTTGTGAGGTATACAAAACTGACTTTTGACAGTGCCTTTTGCACCGTTTCCTAGCTGTTTTATAAAGTCTTATGTAAATATCGCTCTTAGTTGTGTATTGTTTATGTTCTCACTCTCCGTGTGGTTGCTAAAAAATATTTCATGTGTGAGATCTTTATTCTAATCTGTTTTGTAAGAGATGCCTATTGATTTCCATATGCGATAAATCTCTTTAGAGAAAAATGGTAATAAACATAAATATTTAAATATAAATAATATTTTTTATTTACTTATACATTTTATTTACTACATAGAAAATGAATAACAAATACCAATAAATAAAATAAATTTATACATTGATAAAACAGTTTGAAATATGTAAATTATTGAGCATGCTCATCTGTGTAAGGCTTCGGAAGTAAATCATGAACTGATTCCAGGAATGCCAGGAGTGACGTGTGTCAATATAAGTTAACCTCGTGCATTTTGTTTGAGAGGTCCCTCTGCATTTTCTCCTCTCCTTCATAAGTGATAGTTCAGGACATTTCATAACTAGCAGGTGCCTCCTGTGTGAGCAAAAATTAGGAGAAGCCACTGGGGCTGAGATTAATAACTTCAGTTATCTCAGTAAATTTAAATGGGTTCATTTAAAAGGCATTTACTTTTCAGAAAGCAGAGAATGTGAGGTAACAGAAGTCAAATGAAGTTTCTGAAGTAGAAATGTATTTAGATCAGCATTCCTAAAGATGATCTAAAAAGAGCCCCTCTCACTGGGCTGTTTCCCATTGCCGGGGTCTTAAAGAGATCTCGGCAATCGTCCCCACGCTCGCCAGTACTGCACTCTTACCTCTTAGCTTCTCTGGGGGGACGTGTTCGTGGACTATTTTAAGATGTATGTAGAGCAGTTTTCAAACACGCATACTTACTCTTCTGAATACACGTCACTTTTCAGAAGATAGGCAAACACAGTTTTAAGAATATCAATTTCCAGATGTTCAGTTTCCATCTCTACTCTTTCCTAAAATGATCTGCCTAGGTAGGTGTCTTCAGCGAAATCTCCCTGACCCTCCCCTTTTCCACTTCCCTTTGTCCAGAGCCTGTCTGCCACTTGACAAAGGAAATGTACACCTGTCCCTCACGAGTGTCGGGTGCCGTGCATTATTCTGAGGTGTAAGAATCTCTGGGGTGGGGCCGGCTGAGTGACTCAGTTGGTTAAAACCTGGCTCAAGAGCGTGCGCTCTGAGCAACAGGGTCGCCGGTTCGATTCCCGGCCCTAGTTGAGCTGCCACTGAGCTGCCAACAGGTGGCAGGATGGCTCAGCTAAAAAAAAAAAAGAATCTCTGGGGTAATATCTGATTTCTTATCAGAAAATGTGGGGGTTAGGGGCACTGAAACTCCATGCAATCAAACATCAGCATATAACTTTAAGCCCCCAAAACCTTAACCACTAATAGCCTACTGTTGACCAGAAGCTTTACTGATAAGTCGATTAATACATATTTTGTATGTTACATGTATTATATACTGTGTTGTTATAGAGAAAAGAAAATGTTACTAAGAAAATTATAAGGAAGAGAAAATACATTTATAGTATTTATTGAAAAATATCTGTATGAGTGGACCTGCGCAGTTCACACCCATGTCGTTCAAGGATCAACTGTATTATGAACTAAATTTCAAAGAACTAGTGTTGAGCAGACTTAGCTCTTCCTAGTGCTTTTGTATGGTCATGATGAGAGTAACACCCTATTCTTACATTTCACCCTGGAGGAACATTTACAGTGAGGTTCGTGCCACTTACACTCCAGCTGCACAGGCTGCACCCAGGGCCATGGGAGGCCACATACGTTTATGTACAATTTGCAAAAGTAAGGTATTTTAACCACAATCAGTTGAGGCCACTGCCCCTTTCCATTCTGACTTTTCCTCCCATATACTTCCCCTCTGGTGGGGTGGTGTTGGAGAGACCATGGGCATTTGGGGGATCCTGCCAAGGGGAAATTGTGTTAGGGGTAGATTTAGTTTGGGTTTAGTGGGCTATAATGATGGGGCATGTACAGAGTTATTGCTAGCCATGCTGGTGTAGAAATGGCCCCTAGGGCAACTCCTACTACCCCTGGTGTTTCTTCCCACTGTCATGGTGCAAAGGGGCAGGGCCAGAGATCAGACGGGAGCATGAACGGGCCCTGTGGCCCCAGTGTGGGGAGTGCAGGAGGCGTGGAAGAGAGATCATGTGTGCAATGTGTGCAGCCGGAAGCCGTCCTGAAGGAAACCCGTCCGGTTCTCGGTGGCCTAAGCTTTCAGTGTCTCATCAGTGATTTGCTTTTCACCGATGCCTGGTCAAGCGGGACATTGTCTCCTGAGACGAATATAATGTAGCATGTATAGTTACAAACACATGATACTAGAATTTTCAGCGTTCCAGTGTTTATAGAGCACTAAGTGGAAGCAGTAGTGAAAACAGTGAATATGTCTGTGTATTAAATGACAGCTGTATTCACCTAAACGATGAAAAATCAAAAAAATAAATCCAATCAACTATGGTAGAGATGAGACACCTTTCAATTCTCTTTGTAGAAAATATTGCAACATCCTTTGAATATGAAAAGGCAAAGAGTACACAGTGAAAAAGGAAGGAAGAAAGCATAGTGATAAGTCAGGAACTCAATTAATAAAAATGTTATTTTTCTTGATCTTGGAATGTGTGTAGTATTGGTCAAATTTTTAAAAGTTATTTTTTGGGGGGGATTTCTCTTTCTAAATAAATTGTCTGTGTTTGCTGAAATCCACAAGTTGTGGAACTCCATGCATCAGGAAAGCCCCTTGGCTCTGCTCCCTGAGCCCAGGCCTCTTCAATGGGCACAAACGATCCTGCCACCAAGCTGTCTCCTGTTCAAGGCAATGTTATGAGCTCTGCCCCCTGCACGTGAGGAGCGATTGTAGAGCTGCTCTAATAATAGGAAAGAATTATGAACATGCGTTTCTGTTCCTTCAACAGAGTGAAACGAGGGCTCATACTCTGGGTTTCCAGCTGCACTTAAAATGAAATAATGACGTTGGGCTGGTCTTGCCTTGCTTTAAATTAATCACTCCAGGAAGGGCATTAAACCTTTCAGACCACCAGTGTGCATAAATGCTCTGCTGCCCCCAGACCATACACCCTCGCTTGATTATCTGGGACACAAGGAAAGGTAAGCTTAGTAAATGAGGCCGTTTTATGATCCATTTAAATAATCTGAAAAGGAAATTAATACTTTTATTACTTTCTATAAGTGAAAAACTTCCTTCAAAAAATCTCTGAGCATTCTTTTTGTTATGGTGGTTAAGACTGCCCGAGCCAAAACATGGATCCAGGAGACGATTCATGGCCACACAAATCAAAATGGGATAAACAAGGAAGGCTGGAAACTCATTTGGGGGCTAAAGAAAATCACCTCTCACAGAGCCAAGAAAACTCATTTGATTGGAAATCAGGCTGTGACTTAAAATAAAACATTCCTTAGTCTTCTTGAATAATATGAATTTTTGCTGGGGATCTTGTAAGAATAGAAAGGGGGTCTGGAGAGAAAGTTTGTGACCCTCCAACCCACATTGGTACCATCAGTATTTACTATATGAGAAACATTCTGTTAGTCACTTTGCAAATACTGTCCTTAAGCTTTAAGCACTCCCAACAATCCGGTTGAGAAAGTTAAACTATCCCCATTGGATAGAAAAGGAAACTGAGGTAACTTCTCGGATCTCATTTTTACCTGTTCTGCCTCAGTCAGCCTCGGCCATGCTGGCTTCTGTTGTTTCTGAACACACCGAGCACAATGCAGGCCTTCCAGCCTCTCAATGGACTGTTCCCTCTGCCCTGGGCACTTTCCTTTATATTTCCACATGGCTCCCTGCTTCACTTCATTTCCATCTCTGTTCAATGTCACCTTATCTGAGAGCCCCTACCCCATAGCTCTTTGTCCCCCGTGTTATTTCTCTTTGTAGCATGTCATAGACTTTTTTGTTTCCCCCTAAGTATTCTCAAGAGCCAATGAACATTTGGTGATGGAAGTCAATCATTGCATAGCTCAAAAGGAACGTATTAATTAGCGCTGCCCTACAAATGTGTCACACAAATGTGGGTTTCCAATTTGATGCCTTGTCTATTTTACATGAGAGGTTTTCAAACAAGCTCCCAAGTAGCTCTTAACCATCTGTGTCTGCTCAAATTCTTCTAGCTTGACATTATTCCAGTAATGTATGCCCTTAATCGTGGCCTTTTTATCAGTCAGGGTTCCAGTAGTTATCAGGTGGCATACTCAAATTAAGAAAACTCTAGAAATGTTTAAGTAACAGATTATGGATTATGTACATGGTGTATTGGCTTCTTAGGGCTGCTGGACATCAAACTAGGTGGCTTCAACAGAGGAAATTGATTGTCTCTCAGTACTGGAAGCCAGAAGTCCAAAATCAGGGTATTGGTGAGCTTGGTCCCTTCTGAGGCTTGTGATGGGGAATCTGTTCCGTGTTCCTGTCCAAGCTTCCGACGGTTCATGGCAGTCTTTGGCATCCCTTGGCTTGCAGAGGCATCACCCCAATCTCTCCCTCCATTTTTACATGGTGTTGTCCCTGTATGCATGTTTCTGTGTCCAGATGCCCCCTTTTCCTGAGCACGTAGTCAGACTGGATTAGGCCAGCTCTAATGACCTCATGTCAACTTGATTGTTTACAAAGATCCTATTTCCAAATAAGGTCCCATTTGTGGGCACTGAAGGTTAGGACTTCAGCATCTTTTCGGGGGACATGATTTAAGCCATAACACATGGTATGAGTGGGATGGAAGAGGATTGATTGCATGGTGCGCTGCAGTAACCTGTAGTTAGGACCGCGGAGCTGGCACTGGCTCTGGGCCTCAAGAATGAGGAGAAGGCTTGGGCATTATGGGGACAGGAGACAGTGTGTAGCACACGCTGCTACAGGAAGGGCAGTGACCTTTGGTGGAGCAACAGGACCAGCTTCCGGGAGGGAGGAAGCTGAGATCACAAGCACCCTGACCCCATTGTCTTCCCTCTTTCCAATCTTTTGTGGTGGTTTCCCATTGGCCCAACCCAACCGGAAGTCAGACAGCAAGGCATCTTTTTGCTATAACCCATGCAAATGGATGTTTTAGAAACATCCCTAACTTATAATGTAGGCTTACTGTTTTCAGTGTTGGTCTTTTGCATTTTCAAGAGCAGTTTACCTGGAGGATTGGTTTACCTTAGCTTTGACGATTCCTGTTTTCCTTATCTTCATGGAGAGAAAATGCAGGCTTTAAGGGGAATGGCTGGATGGATAAGAGGAGGTTTCTGTCCTCACTGGCCCTGGCTTGCTCAGCCTTTCTGCCGACAAGCTCCTGCCTGGAGTCCTGGCCCCTCCATGTACCAGGTGGTTGGAAATGGCGTGCTTGCCAAAATACCACATGTAAAGGGAGGACTAGAGCTGAAGCCAGGAAGCCAGTTGTATTGTGTGTGAGGGGACTTCTCCCATAACCCTCCCAGATCTTCAGTGAAACCGCTACACTGGTGACATGTTAGGGGAAAGTGGACTTTGTGTTTGGATGATGCAGGATGCGTCAAAGCAAGGTGGAGAAAACCACGAGGAAGGAGCCCGTCAGGAATTCACAGAAACTGTAGAGATGGCCCTGAACTTGCATAAGTACCAGGAATTTTAAACCAACTTGATCTCAGTCTGCAAGGGATAGAAGGACCTGAGCTGACAGCCTGGACGTGCCTGAAACCCTCCAGGGATGTTCATACTTGAACATTTTCCATTCCATTTCTTTATAATCTCTATAGTCAAGAACCTGATGTCTAAATTTAAACTCCCATTGCTGCAATTTCGTCTCAGCCAGTAGTTGTAGTAATAACCATAATAGCTGCCAGGTATGAGCAATGCAGTCAGACCGTCTGGGTTTGACTCTCAGCTACGCTACTGACAATCTCAGGCAAGTCACTTCAAGTCTTTGAACTGCAGTTTCTTCATCCATAAAATGGGATTACCATGTCTGCCTCCACTACAGATTGTTGTGACTATCAAATGAGTTAACGTATACAAAAAAACCTAAGAGTACCAGGCACGTAGGAGGTGCCGGATGTTTGTTACCAGTATCACTTCCATATAGCAAGCATTGTGCTGGTTTACAAAATCATCACATTTAATGCTCACAGCAACCCTCAGAATTAGCTGTTATCATCTCCCTTTTACACCTAAGGGAATTAAGATGCAGAAAACTTAAATAATAAAGACCTAGTTATCTTATGCAAGTTCCTGCTGTGTTTATTATGGAATGAGTGTGATCGTGGACAAATAAATGTTTAATGAATAAATGAATGAGTATTTTTTTCCTCTGACCTTACACAGAACCCAGAGCAAGGAGAAAAATAATTTTGTTTCTTCATTCTGTAATTTTTGCGGTTTCACTAACACTATCAATTTAAGTGCCAATTTCATTAATGTTCCATGTTCTTTTTCTTCCAGAGAAGCAATAAAAATATTTATAAAAAAGAGATGTAAACTGCATTGCTTCCCAAACTCTAACACCTTGACTATTTCCTTCCTTGCTTCTTCTACAAGCACCCTTTGGAACATAATCTATCCCAGTTGAAACTAATTCTCAAATTAAAATTATAATCTTGCCATTTCTGAACTAAATAGTCTGTAAAACTCCAATAAATGACATCCACTTTTCCTTTTCTCACTAAAAAAGTAATCTAGCTTTTCCTACAGAAATCCATACTCTTTTTGGCTCATGATTTCCTTACTCTTTGGGTGTTTCCATTTTTCTTTTTTCCTCAGAATGCACTTTGTTATTCTTTAAAACTGACATTAAATTATCTCAATGCTACTGCTACTAAGACCGCTTTCTTACTCTGTTTTGGATCTGGGTGTATAATTTAAATCCCATCACACAAGTTTTATTTAAGCCAATCCTTATAGATACCAAATGCTCTGCTGAGATTGTCATTTGAACATACTGATCATGAAAGGTTCACATTTTCTATTTCTTGCCTACTACTGATTCTAATCTTCCTCTATTTTTATAGTTCTTTACTACCAAAATAGTTCAAATTCTTTCTTTTGTTTGATTCAAGTAAGAAGCAAGCCTGTGGTAGCATGTTCATCAATTCATTGATCTTCTGGGCCTTGAGGTACTGTGCCAGCTCCCAGACCACTTTCCCCCTTTCCACTAAATAGTCCATCTCATGTTAGTAAGAAGTAAAGTGTCCACTATAGTCTAGAGCAGTGGTTCTCAACCTGTGGGTCGCGACCCCTTTGAGGGTCGAACGACCCTTTCACAGGGGTCGCTGGGTACGCGTATGTGGTCGTATCTGCATGTGGGCCTGGAGATGGATAGAGGAGCGGTGTCTCGGTTCCTAAGACCATCGAAAATATGTGTTTTCCAATGGTCTTAGGTGACCCCTGTGAAAGGTTGAGAACTGCTGGTCTAGAGGGCATGGGAACCAGAAAGTCAGGAGTACAGACTTGGCACTTATCTTCTATTCCTGTGTCACATTTAGTAAAAAAAAAATTCTTCACAATTGTGTTTATTTGACCTTAAATAACAGTGCTGTCTTCCTATTTTCTGGAGCTCATAGGCAAGTAAAGAGCTTTAACTTCCTTGGCTAAATGTCGGCAGGTGATGTGATAATAGGACTGTCCTGCCCTCTGTAGACTGACCACTGATCTGCCCAGTAGAGGGGCCTTGCGTTGTGCAACTCTCTTTACCCACCTGTGATATTTAATACCGGTGGCCACTTGCTCTTCCTTAGATGCTCTTCCTCCTGAATTTCTGTGACAGCGCGTTCTCGTTTGTTCATTTGAGGAGATAGGCTTTCTTCCCATCTTTTGGGATTTCTGCTCCTCCTCCTCCTTTAGTTCCTCACTGTGAGTCTTACCTAATGTTTACGCCTATATTCCCACACTCCACAAACAGGCACACAGGTAAGGATAAGAGACAAGTGACACTGTCGTTGTCCTCAGGTAGCTTTTAGACTGTGGACAGGGATGAACATGGCGTCAGACAACTGAACTTACATGTGATCAGTGATTCTGAGTTCCCTGAAGTAGGATGTATTATATTTATCCCTCTCTCCTTCTAAGCTCCTTGAAAAAAACCTGTAGTATACCTTTGGTTACAATATTTCCTAGTAATATTTTATCTCCCCCTCTGCCTCCTGTTGGGTTGGTTTCACAAAATCAGAGCATTTCAAAGCCAGCCTTCCTTTTACAGAGAAATGACTGGAACCTGGAGAGACACAACCACTGGCCCACTTGCCCATGGCCACCTGGCTTGTACATGGCAAAGCTGGAGCAGAACCAGACGTTCCGACGCCTCCTGCTCTGACTGTCGGGCCTTGCAGGAGCTCTCTGCGGCCTGAATTTTCCATGTTAATCCATAAGTAACTCTATATGCCATGAGGTCATGGATTGGCATTTCCCTCCCTTTTCACAGAGGGTGACAGCATGCCCTGCAGATCTGAAGGGGGCCCAAAATCCACACCTCTCTTGACAGAGCAAACACATTCTTTGGGTTCCATGTCAGTCTGTGGAAGATTTGCTCTGAAAGCCAGTGACCTCAGGCCCACAGGCTGGAGAAGTGGTTCGGAGTCCATTAAAATTCATGTTCAGAGCCTGATGGATCCTAGGGGAGCGGCCGTAATAAACATGGCTCCTGAGGTCACGTGGTGCATTAACCCCTTTGCTCCTCATCACAGTGATGATGGCTCAGAGGAACGGCCCTGGGTTTCATGAGTCCTCAGACAGAGAGGAGGGTCTACCTAGGAAAAGGATGGATGACTGCCCCGGAGGCTGTCTGCTGCAGGAGACAGTAAAGAAAAGCAAATATTGACAGAAACCTGATAATATTTCCCTTCCCAGTGGTAAAGATGACACCCAAACATCTGTGGCTAAGTAGGGAAGTGGAAGAAAAAAAGAAGAGAAAGGAAGGGGAGAGGAGGGGAGGGGAAGGGAAGGGAGGGGAGGGGAGGGAGAGAGAGAGAGAAGGAGAGAGAGAGAGAGAGAGAGAGAGAGAGAGAGAGAGAGA
>NW_017731356.1:2565437-2619683 GCF_001890085.2 Hipposideros armiger | reverse complement strand
AAGAAAGAAAGAAAGAAAGAAAGAAAGAAAGAAAGAAAGAAAGAAAGAAAGAAAGAAAGAAAGAAAGAAAGAAAGAAGATAGGGAAAGGAATAACAGAAAAGGAGAAAATGGCAAGAAGCAAAACTGACGCCTGTCAGATAAAAGAGATTGGGACCATAAATTCCTCCCAGCGTTTCTAATGGGATTTTAATACAGCATTTGGCCATCATCTTTTTTTCATTCCTTTAATGACATACATGCCCAAAGTGTAGCCATGGAGCCTCTGAACTCTGTATATTTCTGTAATACACAAAGAAAACAGCCGTCACATCCATTTTAAGGAACTTTTAAATACATTATAGTGAGGTCTGTAGGCTTGGGATCCAAAGGGGACTGCACAAAGCCCGTCTGTACATCATCTGTGACGGGCTTGAATTCCAGCCAAGGCAGACTTCATTTTTTTTTAAATAATAAAATAAAATACTGTGTTTTTTTAAAGGAACATTATATTTTTAAACTGGAAATAATTGCATTTTGTATCTTATGTGGCATCTGAAAGTGATTTAGTTGAACAATGTGGTTTCTGATTGGTATTTGAATTGGTTCCAGGACATTTTTCATAATAACCATCTTAAAGATCCCAATTATCTGATCCTCTGTCCCCCGCTTCACATGGTTTCATAGGAGATTTCCCCGAGTAAGAGAGAAACCTTGCGGGGGCAGGCCAGCCGAGTTACATCTCGCCACACAGTGCTTGCCTGCTAGGCTCCGAGGAAAAGGTCTGCTTGTTATTTTGAGTTGTCCAAGATGCATTTATGACTCAATAAAGGAGGCCTTGGCATTACCAGAATAATTACTTACTCAAACAAGCCTGTAAAACCAAAGGGCTGCCCCAACTAAAAGGCAAACAGGGAACTTGTTTTTTCTTTTCGTGTTAACATGTAAATCTAGTAAAGTGTATTTAGATTTCTATAAAATCAGCTCTGGGCGCAAAATGGTTGGTTGATTTACCAGGTGGGCAGCAGAACCAATTCCCCAGGGTTACAGAGGGGCTAAGGGAAAGCAGTCCTATTAAATTTGAAAAAAAAAAAAAAAGGAAAAACACCCGTGCATACATGGACCCAGCCTCATTTGTAACAGGCAGAAATGGTGGCGTGGTGGTGAAGAAAGCCCTGGAGTCAGCTGGGTCTGACCGCATCGCCACCACGATTGAATGGTGGTGATCCAACCTCTGCGTTTTGTGTGGAGATAATGTCATCCCTGTTTCATGGAATCACTGGAAGAAATGAATGGACTCATACACGTGAAGGGCTTAGAACAATACTGTTCCAAGGAGGGCACCCAATCAGTAGCAGCTCTTATTTTACAAAGAATGGAGTCTTACTGCAATAACGCGTAGCTTTTGTCGTTACACACGTTAATAATGACACTAAGTGTCAGCATGTAGTGCCTGACCCTATGCTAAGCATTTCAAATATTACGTTACTTTTAGTCTACTTAAGGTAAAAACTCCTGTCTAAGGTGAGGAATCTGGCAAGTGGCAGAATTAGATATAGGACTGCCAGATTTCACAAATAAAAATTGACAATACCCAGCTAATTTTAAATTTCAGATAAATAAGAAACAATTTTTAGCATAAGTATATCCCAAATATGGCATGGAACATACTTATATACAGAGGGTGCCAAAAACATGTACACACGTTTTAAAGGAAAAAAGCTGTGTTAAAATTGTAATGCTCAATATATACCGATAGCAAAAGATGAACACAAGTCATGTGTATACGTTTTTTGGCACCCCCGGTATGTGGCAACCCTAACTAGAAATCAAGCCCCCAAGATCTATTTTATCAAGCCTATGCTGGTGTTTCCTCACCACACAAAGCTATATGCAGAATATAACTTATTCCTTGTATGTTTCATTCTCTAGTATTTTTTTTCTCCAACCAGAAGGTTTTTCAGTACAAAACGATCCAGAAATTGCTTGTAGTTAGCAACTATCAGGGACAGTGAGATGCTGAAGGTCAATAAAAAGCTGGACCAGGACAGCTGGGCGAGGGGCCGGCACGTCAGGAGCTGGTACAGCAAGCTGTGGGTCCCTCGGAGATTCTGGTCTTAAAACGTGTCGGCACTTATATTTTATCTATTTAAATTTAAGTATAGTTGGTATACACTATTGTATTCGTTATATTAGTTTCAGATGCACATTTTTATTCCTTACAATGTGATCACCCCACTAATTCTAGTAACCACCTGTCACCATGCATATGTATCACAATATTATTGACTATATTCCCCTTCACCTTTTTCACCCCTCCCTTTCCTCCCTCCCCTCTGGTAACCATTCCTTTGGTCTCTGTTTCTGTGAGTCTGCTTTAGTTTTTTGTTGTTGTTGTTGTTGTTGTTGTTTTTAAGCTGAGCCATCCTGCCACCTGTTGGCAACTCAGCAGCTGCTCAGCTCGGGCTGGGAATCGAACTGCTGTTGCTCAGAGCTCAAACTCTTGAGCGAGCTCTTAACCAACTGAGCCACTCGGCCGGCCCAAGTCTGCTTTAGTTTTGTTTTGCTTGTTCATTTGGTTTTTTTTTTTAGATTCCACATATAACTGAAACCATATGGTATTTGTCTTTCTCTATCTGACTTACTTCATTTAGCATAATGCCCACTAGGTCCATCCATGTTGTTGCAAATGGCAAGATTTTATCCTTTTTTATTCCTACATAATATTCTAGTGTGTGTGGGGAACAGTTCCCTATGGCAAATATCTGTAAGCCAGCTGAGCAACTCCTCCCCAAGACAGGATAAAAGAAGCAAATCAAAATGGGTAGGAGAGGCAGAGATGTGGTCTCGCCGAAAACCCCACCTCCGGCATGGTGACCCACAGTTGGGAAGGATCTCACAGATATGGAGTTCATGCCCCACATCAGGTACCCCAACCCTTGGGACCAGCACAGAGAGACAAGGCGGCCCCAAAATGTCTGGCTTTGACAACCCATCGGGCTTATATCCAGAAGACGCAAAGAGCTATTGGAAACTGAGATTCGTGCACAGATTCACTCACCTCAAGACCCAGCTCAAAAGCAGCAGTTTGAAAAGTGCCTAATCCGCATGTGAAGGAGATTCATTTATTTTTATTTATTTATTTATTTTTAATTTTTTTAGCTGAGCCATCCTGCCACCTGTTTGACAGCTCAGTGGCAGCTCAGCTCAGGCATCAAACCGCTGCTGCTCAGAACTCGTACTCTTGAGTGAGCTCTTAACCAACTGAGCCACTCGGCCGGCCCTAGGAGATTAATTTATTAATCTTAAAGCATTTGCCAAAGGGGCAGGGGCCTATTGGGGCTCTCTGGGGAGAGAGGCACTGGTGGGTGCCATTTTGGCACCTTCCCTCTACCTTGCTAGCCCCTGAAGGCATTCCCCACCCTCTATATGGACCTTGCAGCCCTGCCAAAGCCTGCAGGTGTGCCCAGAGCCCACATACTCCTGTGGCTCCACTAAAGCTGGCAGTCCATACAGGAGATGCCACTTGACTGGTGGCTCTGGTGGCCAGGGGGCCTTGAATTACTGGGCCCCACAGGACTGAATCAATCAGAAAGATAGTTCCGGACAGGCTTCCACCCCCAGGGCACTGCGAAGACAGACTGACACACCCTCCACCCGCATAGTCCTGTGAAAAGGGCTTATGTATTTTTCCAGGAGCTTCAGCCTGAGGGTCAGGCTTCAGGCTTGCCACACATCTCGAGGCTGTGGGAATGTAGGTCAAGACATAGATGCAGAAATCTTCAATATATTAGCAGATGGAATTCAACAATACATTGAAAGGATCATATACCATGACAAAGTGGGATTCATCCCAGGGATGCAAAGGATGGTTCAACATCCACAAAGCAATCAATATGTTACACCATATTAATACAATGAAGGATAAAACTCATATGATCATATCAATAGATGCAGAAAAAGCATTTGACATAATTCAACATCCATTTATGATTTAAAAAAAAGCTCTCCACAAAGTGGGTATAGAGGGAATGTACCTAAACAGGAAAGGCCATATATGGCAAACCCACAGCTAGCACGATACTCACTGCTGAAAGCCAAAAGCTTTACCTTTAAGGTCAATGAAAAAGGAACAAAATAACATTTTATACTGAGAAAAAGCATTTTCACACCATAACTGGCAGCTATAAATTGTACTTTTAAATGTTTAATTTTATTCATGGGATGAATTAGCCATCTGATTTGTTCATTCAACAAAAATTATTGATTGTCTTTATGTCAAGGAACTGTGTAGATAGCAAATGAACAAAAACACACACTTCCGCTGTCCTCAAGGAGTTTATATTCTAGCGAAGGGACATCAAGTAATTAAATAAGCCCGGGAAAACATCAAGTTACGATCACTAAGATCCCTGAAGGAAAAGTACATGGAGACAAAAGGCTTTAAGAGGGCATTTGAGTTCAGAAAGGGCTTCCATGAAATAGTAATACCCGAGCTATTATAACAAGATCTGAACGATGAACAGGGTTTAGCCAGAAAGTGTTAATGGAAAGATTAGAGTGCAAAGGCCCCCTGGGAGAAGGGGGTGTGGCAAGAATGAGAAGCTCAACTGATGGGGAAAGATGAGGTATGGGCAGAACTGGGGGTGGGCAAGGCCAGTTTAACATAATTACAGTAGACCAGTCTGCAGCCACCAATAAACCCACACACATCAGGACTCAAAACAACCAATGTGTGTTTCCCTCTTATGTAACTTTCCAAGGAAATTCCAGGTTAGGGGTGGTGATGGGGGGGTCCCGGGAATGCCACTCTCAGAGACACATGCTGATACTAGTACTCTGTCATCTTCATCATGATGATTCCAGAGTCAGCGTGAGTATCGCCATCCCAGTCACCTGGTAGGATCATGGGTAACACATGTCAGGGGTTTTTATGGGTCAGGCCTACGAGGAGCACGATAAACTTTTGCTCACATTCCATTAGCTGAACTCAGTCACGTGGTCACCCCTACCAGCGAGGGAGTCTGGGAAATGCAAAAGATCTATGTCACAGGAGGAAGAGGGACGGGTGTTAACACCTTGAGGTCTCCACCATAAGCGGGCGGAGCCAGAAGATACAGGGGCTTGTGAGCTTTGCTCAAGAATTTTAGCTGTATCTCAAGACCAGTGGAAATCCATCGGAGGCATTTAAGCGGAAAGGAGTGACATGATCACATTAGTATTTTGAAAAGATGGCTCTGGCAACAATTTGGAGAACAGATTAGGAGGTATCAGAATAGCTGTAGGGAGATCAGTTAAGGGGTTACTACAGCAACCCAGGCAAGCTCATGGTAGCACACAAGAGGTGAGTCGGCGGAGCTAACATGGAGAGAGATAGATAAAAGCAGTAACACCATGCGACAGGAGACCTAATGACAAGCAACTGCATAATAAGCCTAGTTTCTTTGTTAAACTACTTTTCACTTCTTGTTATCCCCCTGGCTCCCCCTTGGTTTCTTTTGCATGACTTGGCTCCTTGATCAGCATATGGGGAGTCAGAAAGCATAGGACTCATGCTATATATTCTCTTTTGATTGTTTTCTTCTACATAAAGTTAGGACACTAGCTCTTCCTCCGACTTCTTGGGGTTTGGTTGTTGTGAGAATCACACAGGCTGAGCTGCACAGCGGTTCATATTCATAGGGCCTGCTGGCGTTTGAAGTTTCTGTAATTACTGGCTCTAACTATGCGAGGAGACATTCATCAGAGCCTCTGCACATAAAGCAAAGAACTGCGCGTTCAAAAGCCCGCTTGTTCTTTTCTTGTTTTTACTGCTACCTAATATAAAAGTAAGTTTATATTAGTTAAAGTTATTTGCCTAGTATAATGGGCTGCACAAACATAAGATATATAAACTTTTTCTTCAGCATATGGTTTAATTGGCGCATTGAGAGTTCAGGGGTGGTTTTTACTGGTGTAAAAGAGGAAGGCTGCTCAATCCTCTCGTTGGAAATGATCATTCTCAGGGCTACTAAACTCTGGCCTCCCCTTTAGTCATCTCACCAGCTAAAAATGGTAGCAGGTAACACTTATTAAATAGCACCCACTACTCTAAGCAACATATGTGTGTACATTCATATAATATATAAATGTGCCCTGACCACAGTCATTATCTAGAGGGGACTATCATTACCTTTTCCATTTTACAGGTGAGGAAACTGAGGCCCTGAGAGGCTAAGGAGCTTGCGCAGAGTCACAAAACTATTAAGTAGCTGAGCTGGAATTCAAATGCAGACACCCTGACTCCAGAGTCCGGGCTCTTTGGCCCTATTGTGTTGCCTCTTGGTCATGCACTAAATGCTGCATAAAGTGCTCTGCCCCTAACAAGACTATCCTAACTCCAGTCCAGTCATTGCATTGTTGTCTCTAGAAGAATGTTCACTGACAGCACTCTGACTAAATTACTGCAAGAACTATGACTCACTTGGCCCCATAGCTATTAAAGAGAGGCTAGTAAGATAATCCCAGCTGAGTGGGGGAACTGGAAAATTCCACAACAAACTGCAGCCAGCTCAAGTCTTGCCCAGCAAGGGGCAGGTGGCCGCCACAAAGTTGCTCCTTCGGGCTGACAGATTCCAGGGCCCACTGATGTGCAGAGTTCAAGAAGTCAGGATCCCCACCTCCCTTTTCTCTGTCCAGGGACTTGTTGGATGTTTGCAGAGTAGGCAGGATGTGAACTGAATCTTGGAAATTGAATAGATGCTCATTGATTTGACAAGGGGGAGATGATTGCAACTTAGAGCAGAGGAAGAGAAAAAGAACAGAGGAAGGAGGAAGCAAAGAATAGCAAGGGTGGGGAGAGGGGAGGCCAAGGAAGATTGGAGGCTGGCTGGGGCCAGGTCATGGGGGGCTTTATGGAATGGGGAACTTCATTCTGCGTGGCTCCAGGACACCCCTGAAAGGTTTTGAGAAGGTGGTAGTTAAGTTTAGAATATCAGAGAAGGCATCAGGTTTAGGGGAAAGATTATGGTTTCAGCTTTGGACTTTCTGAGTTTGAGAAAGTCATACTGAGGGAAATCCTGGGGAGGTGTTCTGCAGACAAATGGATACAGACTCTAGTTTGGAAGAGAGATGTGGGCTGGAAACAGATTCGACCAACAATTGAAGCCATGGCCAGTTAGCTAGCAGTTGAATCCAAGACCATAAATAAAATTTCCCAGGTGAATATATACAGGGAGACCAAAAGGGGATAGATACTGGGACCCTGAAGTCCACATTCAAGGGTGGTGGACAGATGACGGATGAGCCTACAGGGAGGCAGCCAAGTCAGGAGAATTACATGAGCAAGGCATAAGCCACAGGAGGAGGGAGCATTACACAGAGGGTGTCGGCAAAAATATCAGATGTCTCAGAGGGTGAAATGAGGTGAGGGCTGAAAAGCCCTTCCTGTGTCGATGGAGTAGCAGGGCCAGCTCCAAACTGCAGGAGGTGAAGAGTGAATGTGAGGTTAGGAACCGAAATGTGAGAGCAGAGGAGGTGTCGGGTTTCGGGGAAAGATTATGTGGACAGGACTCTTCTGAGGAAGGGCAGACAGAGGCAGCAACTGGGCGACTAGTCTACATTCTGTTCCTCGGTGGCCCAGTTTCTTTAAGCAACTGGGAAGGACACTGCAGTGTGCAGCCCATGCACCTCTGATGACCCCTTCGAACAGATCAGGAGTTTCTTCTGGGATTCTGGCAACCTAGTTTTGAGGTTATTTTCCAAATCCCTAGACTGTGCAACATGACACATTGGATTATCCTTGGGGACTCACTTATTAATATATGATAAGAATGTAGGAATGACCCAAAATGCAGGCCTCAGGGATGTCAGGGCACAGTGATTGAACTGGGTCTTTCCATTTTTATAAAACCCGGGTGATTTCACAGGCTGAGAGGAATTTTCATTGGTTATTTTTGTTTTCCTCTAGGGTTTATTAGTAACGTTATTTCATAATAGTCATTCAGTCTTGGCGATGGTGTTTAAGACAAAGCTATTCAAAGGAACCCAGCTCTGTAAAGATTTCCCCACTCACTTTCCACCATGTTTAAAACTCCTGTGGTTTGTTATCTTGACCCCTCCCCTTACTTTTGATGTAATCTTGGACATGTCACTTAACTTCTGGGAATCTCAATGGCTTCATCTGTCTAAACAGGGTCCTGGTCAAGATGCTCATTAAAACCATGTTATTCTACACCAGGGGTCAGCAAACCTTTTTTATAAAAAGCCAAGTAATAAACACTTTTGGCTTTGCAGGCCATGTGGGCTCTGTTGCAAACACTCGACTCTGCTGTCATCACATGAAAGCAGCCACAGATAATATGTAAACAAATAAGCATGGCTGTGTTCCAATAAAACTTTATTTAAAAAACAAACAGTGGGCCGGATTCAGTCTTTGGTAGTTTGCCAATTCGTTCTGTTCTAAATTTTAAAATGAAGTCCTTTGATTTACAAAGTTGGACCTCTAAAAATCATCTATGAAAACAGTCATGTCCCAGAAAAGGCAAATTTAATCAGCTACTGTCAGCCATTATGTGGTGGGAATCACAAAATTTAACTCACATACTGCAAGATGAGGAAAATATGCTAAAAATCTAGCCAAACTTACAATTGACTTTGACCCAATAATTTAAACCATCTATTTAGGAAGTATTTAACATCTTTTTGTTAAAAATTCCCAATCTCTTTGAAAGCCTTCCTTCCCTCTGCTTAATGACAGTGATGTATGAATGAAAAAATGAATGAGGAGGAGGAGGAGGAGTGGAGGGATTTGTGGGACCCCAAGGTCCATAAGGCAAGAGCGCCGCCCCCTCCTGCTGTCTCTGGGATGCCATCCCTGTCTGTGGGTGCTGTGTGCCCTGCACGCGCTCAGCAGCTGAGCTCCGCGGCCAGTGGAACTTGCCATCTAGTGGGCCTGAGCTGGGCTTGGCAGGGCTCCGAGATGACCTTTGGCTGACTCCGCCTCACCTCCACTCCTGTTGGTGTTAGAGACCCCTCTGAGGTCTGGCTGTGACAATCATTAGGCCCCAGTTTGAGAGGCCTGCCTGGCAACTCTTGCTGTAGAACCATTTCACCCCTGCCCCCAATACAGTGATACCCCCTCTGCCAAGTTCCCTAACCATATTCTGGGCTCTTTCTGAAATCTGTGTGTGCACAGGGCACCACGCATGGCTCAGGAAAAGGTCGCCTCAGAGCCTTTTTCTGTTGCATTATCAGGTCAGTGGGACTGTGGCCCAGCTAGGTTTAAGGCAGCTACTAAGGTGGTCCCCTCTCTGCCCCAACTTGGTTCTTGGAGTTCCCTTCAGTTTACACAATGGGAAACACAAACAGGGCTGTTTGCTGCACTGCCTTCCTCCGTTTTCACACTTTCTGCAGCTGAAGGAGGTGCTGCCTTTTCTTTTCTCTGCTGCCCTGGAGCTGCCTCAATATGTATAAGAAGAGCTGTCTTTTCTAGGCTGGAGGACTCTCAGAGCGCAAGCCCTCCAGGCTAAGTCGCCCATACAGGAAAGGGAGCAATGAAGGGGTTTGGAGAAAACTTGCCTAATATTGCCTGCTTGGCTCACCAGTGTATTGTTTTGTTCAAAACCTGTTTTGTATGCTAGAGGCTATTTCCTATCTTTCTCTTTGAATTCCCTAAATAACCAATTATCATCTTCCCCCAGGGGAATAGCTGGATGAATACATTGGAGGGCTAGATAAGGATATTATAATCTAAGAGATAACGAGGAGTGCATATTTCCAAAGTATTATATCATTGTCGTTAATGTCCAAATGTATTCAATAGTTTTCTCCATGAAGACAGCGGAATAAGGGGAGGTTCCTGAGGGGACTCAGCTCAGGATGGGTCGGTATTAACACAGAAGAGCATGGAGAGCCAGAAGTGGTACGTCAGGGCGGCACGCTGGGTGTCCGGGGTCCAACATAGGGCCACACGGCAGAAAGAAGGAAAGCTGTAGAAATGCATTTCAAAACTGTGTCTGGGACCAACGTAGCCAAATATACCAATGGGAGCAAAGTTGCTAAAGGATAAATCAGTCTGCAAGCCAGTAAAAGGTTTGGGGAGAAGACTGAAGTAATGAGCTAGCAGAGGGTCTGCATTATGTGAGGACTGGAACCTCAGAGTCGGTAGTCTGGGTAAAACGGTGCCAGAGGACGTTGAGCCTTGTTCAGAAATGGGGCAAATTTATTTAGTTGATTGTCCACACTGTGGTTCCCATGACTATGGGACCAGACTCAACACTCAGGAGATCTAATGATAAAGGGCCCAATAGAATGCCCCTGGGAGAACGAAAGAGCAATATACATAAAGATATTTAGAAACTGGATAGAAAGTTTATATTTTATTCAAAGATGGATAATTGCTTATGGTCAGAAACTCATACTTAAAACTAAAATGCCATCTTGCTACCTGCAAAGCCATGGAAAACCCATAGGTGATTTATTCTCGACTTTGAAGTGTATTAATATACTTTTAGGATTATATATTTTTCCTAATTGTGCCATCCTATGGCTGACGTCAGCATTTCTCGAGTATGTGCCAACTAGTAAACAGACGGGAGGAGGCGTTAGGAAAACAAGCCCAGCACTGAAATGCTCCCCCAAGAGGGGAACAACGTGCTCTTCCTTTACTGACCACATAGGATTCTCACAAAACAACCCCAGGCGCTGGGGGACACAAAATAAAGATGATGCTGATTCCTATCCTTAAGGAGATTAAGGTCTAATGGGAGGGAAATAAAATACAGAAAATCAGCGTAAATACAAACAGATGTGCACAGCAGTTACAAGCGTGAGATGGTCATATGGAATTGCGAATTAGGCTGATCAGTGGGGGAATGATTAGATAAACCTGAGGAAGATGTAAAAAGGAAGTAGGGAAAATCATGTACTTGGTTTGCGAGCATAATTCATTCCGGAAACAAACTACTCATATTGCAAGACATCGCTTGTTTACCAAGTTAAAATGTATTCGAAATGTTTGCTCGTCTTGCAGAACACTCGCAAACCACGTCACTCGCAATCCAAGGTTTTACTGTGCTTTGACTTATGCCGAAACCTGATAGAAACAGGTTTTTAACTATCTGCTCCCTGAGATCTTCAGTTTTCCTTCTCTGGGTCAGAGAAATCGGGAGAGGATGGCCTGTCCGTCTGTGAGGAAGGCTTAAGACATAATTTCAAAGAAAGGAAGGAAATAAAAGCAGAGGCAAATGAGAAATCATATTTTTTATCCAAAGAGGGAGCAGAAATTTTAAACAGTCAATATCGCAGAGACTAGAAAGGGTTTGGGAGGGCTCTGGAATCCTACAGGCTGTTGCAGTCATTGGCCTTGCCAAAAACCCACCCAGCAGTTCTTTAAAAAAAAAAAAAAAGCCCATAGGGACTCAAAACACTGACTAATAATTCTTGAATCCATCTCCACAATATTATTCATCTCTGCCAAGGTCATTTTTGGTCACTGCGTGGCTGGAGGTCTGGGCATGCTGTTCCCAGTTTTATTTTTACAGTAGTTATGGAGCCCTTTATATTTTCAAGGGCCCTCCTGTCACTTATTACCCACCCGTCCAGACCACCCACCCACGCTCCCACACACAATATGTCCAGACACACCCACACATACCCAGATTCTTGAAACCTTATGGCGATTCGGGCCACAGGAACAGTGTTTGCACCAAATGACTGCTCTGCATACTTGGAGTTTCCCCAAATAAATCTGCTCTCCTCTCTTGGGACCAATCTGTGGACCTTTCCACTCAGCAAACATTTACAGAGCACCTACTGTGTGTAGGGCACAGATGGATGTGGGAGCTAAAGGAAGCTCACCAGGAGGCAGGAAGCACAGGAGTTCCGTTCAGCTGAAGAGGCGTTTTCGTTTCCTTGTTACCAGATGGGTGTGGGGAGAGCAGGGAGGAGACGCGCCATATCTGAATGGAGAGGCCATTTCTTTCTCTCACCCACACATCCTCTCCCCTCTTTCTTTTTCCTTCCCCTTCACTGGTTTTTTCTCTATCTCTTCATCTTTGGTGTCTCTCTCACACCCTCCTCTCCCTCCATCTTCTTTCCCTTTTTTTCTATGAAGACAAAACACCGCAGAGGTTCTGTCAGACTTGAGACTTATCACAGTGCTTTTCCTGCCTCCTTAATAAACTGTTCAAGCTTTGCGCAGTGGCAGTATCGTAGCCAATGAGGTTTAATAAACTGTTCATGTGGCTGTGCAAACTCTAAAAACGTGAAAAGAGGGGCAGATGCTTGTCCTTTCTCAGGAAACCTGACTTTGAGGAAACTGCATCCCTCCCCATCCTGAGGTGGGGGCCCGCCTCTCAGGAAGGCTGGGAGGGGGGGGGGGAGCTGTGCAGGGCTGAGTGTGGACGAGTCGCCTGCCCGAGCGGCCCAGGCCCTGGGCCCTGAGCATAATTTATGAGGTGTCAGGATATTCCGGCCACAAGGTCGGAATAGAATAGTTTTTACACTTCAGCTGCCGTGAAAGAGAAACAATTTAATTCTGTTTCACTCTGGCACTGTCTGTTTTCACAATGAACAGGGGATTTGGGTCTCCTCGAGATTATTTGTCTAAGCACAGACCAAGACCGCTGCTGAGACCTGAGAGGTCTGATTCCAACTCTGGCTTCCTTCTTCTTCTTCCCCAGCTCAGGAAGGAGGCGCTCTCCTTTCGTCTCCTGTCCAAGCGAGACTGGAATCCATTTCACCCAGGCAATCCGTGTGTGCTGGTAACTAAACCAGATTTCTTGAGTCGCTCCATCCACCGCTCGCTTTTAGTGGGAAAGGGTGGTCTGGGTAAGAGGGTGGGAGAGAGCCCTCACCTGAATCCAGCAGGCCCCACGGTCTCTGCCAAGTCGTGGTCTTGAGTCTGAAGCAGTGTTTCCCTTGGCCTGGAAGCACAGCCTCCTGGCTCCTCCTGAAGCTACAGACCCAAAGGCATTCTGCTGAGTCGCCTGAAGCTCTGCCTGCCAGTAAAACCCAAGGTCTCCTCAGAGAAATCGCAGGCGAGGAGAGCAGGGCTGCATCACCAGAGCGGCCAGGAGGACACAGGCAAGGCGGGCTGGCTTCTCAGGACCCCCAGCAACCCTTCCTTCAGGCTGAGAGGGTCACCTGAGAACCACAGTGTGATGGATGATTACGCTATAGAACAGTCACCCAAGCGTAGGTGACCAAGAGGGACTCCCGGATTCTTGGGCCTGGAAGCCACAGGCCTTCCTGGACCAACTCACATGATCTTCTGGGTTAACCTCATCTCCTGGGGTTTGGCCACATGATGGGCACTGGAAAGACAGGAACAGTAATGGAAGAAAATAAGACTATGTTTCATCAATCTTTGAAAGCTTGAGGCTCGTTGGAAGGAATAAGGTAAATATCTACATACAGATAGGTGACAATCTTTCGAAGCATTAAGTGGCAAAAGCAAGCACACCATGCAGCGAGAATAATATGCTGCCCTGTGTATAAAAAGAGGCAGTTACATATTAATATATACCTAAATAGACATCGCGTAGGAAAACAAAAGTTGGTTGCAGAGTTTGTCTTTAGAACAGGGAACTAGAAGAATGGCGTTAACTCATGTTACCTTTCTAGAACAACATTTTGTTTAAAAAAATAAAGTGAAACCCCAGAGAATGGTCAAGCGAAAGAAGGAGTAAGAAGAATAGCCAATGATTCAGCTTAGAGTGCAGTTTAATGCTGGGCCAACCAATTCTCCAAAAAAACATCTCCTCTAATTTAAAACAATGACTCCTTGGTGGGAATGGTAAAGGAGCTGTTTGGTAGATGAACTCTTTGAGTTCCTTTAATTGTAGCATTTAAGTGTTTATGGAAGAATTCCTGACTTTCATGTGGGTGAGAAGATTACTCTCCCAACAGGACTTCCGTCTAAGGGATGGAGCCTCCTGTTCCCAAAAGCCTCAGTTTTGAGCACTATGTTGGGCCAAACTGGCCTGTGCTCCTGTCTCCCCTAGCCCGAGTCTCTGAAGTCCCTTTTCTGTACTACTTGTCCCAGTAATAATTATCTTCGCATTTCCAGAGGATGTCATTGGGCCAAGCCAGGTGGGCATATGGGATCCTCAGTCAAACAACACGTTACAGCAGTAGCTGTTTCTGGGTAATTCGGTAAATCATTTCATCTCTCAGGGCCTCGGTTTTCTCATCTGTAGACAGAAAGTTTTGAATGGGACGCATTCCCTTTAAATGCTTTAACTGCATGCAGATGGAGCCTGGGACATATTGTCACGGATTTCCATGGTTCCGTCTGACCTTCGGGCAGATGCATATATGACAGCACTTTCTGACTTGCTTCTTTGTTAATTAAGGATAATTGAACAGCAGCCCCCAAGGTTCTGTTCAGCACCAAACCATGAAAACAAGGTTCTGAAAAGACATTCTGCTCTGACATATGACAAACAGAAGGAACCACTACGTTGTGAACTAAGCCTTAAGATCTAAGACCTTGGGCGGCTGGCCCACTGCCACACCCATCAGCTGATGGACACAAGCTGTCACTGAGGGCAGCATCCCTGGTTGGATAAGAAATGCCACCAAACTGAAGGCCCCTCTACCCATTCTCTATCCTACTGTAGGTTCTGGGGCATCAGAAAGTCCTTTCTCCATGTCAGGACGAGCTACTCTGGTAGAGCTGCCACGCTTCCCATGAACCAGAGAGGCCAGAGAGATGGTGAGACATAAAGAATAAAAGGACTGCCAGGATAGCAGCCCCCATCCGCCCACTCTACTCTACTCTCAGGTGGGAAACGGAAGAGCTCCGATGCTTAGCAGCCAACCTGAAACATGTCCGATTACTTCTCCGCAAATTCCTCCCACTCCAACATGTTTACATTCAAAATATAACCGATCCTCATTGCTTTCTCCAAATATTCCAATTGGTCATCGCCATGTGTCCTGTTCCCCTCAACCCTATATAACACAGTCTTGATTGGTTTTTCCGTCAGCTGTGCTTTTGAGTGTAGAACCCTGCCACAACTCCGTACTCCAATGGGTGGTTAAAAACACAGATGCTAGAGAGGTAGCAAAGGGCAGTGGTAAAGAACCTAAATGCTGGAGTGAGAATACATGGTTTAAATTCTAGCTCTGGCCTGGACAAGATGGTAGCAGTAAGATGGACCCTCTGTTGCCAGTAGCTTTGGACCATCTGCCCACGGAGGAGCAGGAACTGGTGGACCCAGTCCTCCTCTAACTCTAAGTCATTCATCATTTACAGAATTGAACATCGAACAGCTCCTTGAAGAGACATCCAGAAATGTTTGCACTAGACTGGTGAGTGCTCCAGCTGCTAGCAATGTAATGAAATTATAGATGCAAGTGGATGAAAAGAGAAAAAGATACACCTACCAGGTTTCAAATCTTGGGCTGTGGCTCTGAAATTGATCCAAGCTCCTTGGCCATTGAATAGGCTAAAGGAAAATGGTTGAAGAAGCCATGATTATCAAAAGCACAGACATTGCCAAGGAACTCTGCCTTCCTCCCAAGAAGCTGCACTGCTCCATGCTAACTGAAGATGTGATCACAGTGGCCCCGGTGAAAGGAGAGACACAGATGCAAGGAACCAGTGCATGGACCTTCACTGGATTGAGTCAATTGTTTACTCAGTCTCAGCGTAGTCACCCTAACTGTCAAAAACCCCAGTATACTGTCATTAAAGAGCTATGGGATATGTACAATATTTTTTTCATATAAATCATTGCTCTAAGACAAGTCAAATACATAGATTAGCTGTCCAGAAAACCCTTTGGTTTATTTCAGGCTGTTTGCATTGCCTTAACCCAATCGATGCTCATTTTGAATCACACGACTGCGACTCAGGCAGCTCCTTGATGAAATCAGCAATGATTTCCAAAGAGTGCTTATGTTTAAGAGTGATGTGCATCAATATCCAAATTTTCCTGAACCTTTTCTTAAGGAAAGAGATGTTATTAGATTTCTTGATGTGATTATTTGATAAAACCAATCATTATACATAAAACAGATGTGCATAAATAACATATCAGAAAAAATGTAAGAAGCCAACAACAACAACAACCAATCATAAGTCTGCTTTTACAACCCGGGTAAGCTTGGGAAGTTTCTTAACCTATATGTACCACAGTTTCCTCATCTGAAAAATGAGATGATAATAGACCTTACTCACCTCATTATGCAGTCACAACAGGTTAATGACTTAACATAGGTAAAGTGCTAAGAACCGTGTCTGACTTGAAGTAAGCGCTATATTAGTATTATTTTATTATTATTAATAATTATTATTATCTATCTGGGATATTAGATTACCCTGAATGTTCTTGACTCACTGTGCGGGATTCACACACAAAAAGGATGCTACTTATGAATCTTGTGGTCCTTTACAGAGTCCATGACTAATTTACCCCCTTTGTCAGAACTGTAGTTAGCCGTCTCTTCATGCATTGTGCCACATGGAAAGCTTCATCCATCTTTAGTGACACATGTTTACTTACTTACATACCTATCACTCCCTTGGCCATATCCTCTCTCAAAAAAATAAAGCTTGTCTTGCTCTTTAGTTTTGAATCACCCTCTTCCACTTTCCAGCTCAAAGTTCTCCTGGTATTTAGATTAGAATACTAACAGAATATCCAAACGTTTGAAAGAAAAAGTCAAACTAACTATAATCTTTCACAGGATGCTGGCTTCCTTGCTATCTTTGTTTTTATAAGGCAAAATATTCCATATGGGTTGGCTGTCAGTTGAGGGAGATTATGGAAGACATTTTTCCTTGTGAAATGGATAAGGTGGTATATAGCAGGCACTGTTCATTGTATACCCGGCATCCATCTTCCCCTCATACCTACTAATTAAACCCTGAATATATTTAGGTAGCGAGAAGAGATTCCATACTTCTGAAGAAGTTTAGTCTCTTCTCTGGCCCCATTTGCCATTCTGTTCCCTTTGGCAGTGATCAGAGGTGGGCATATGACCAAGACCTGGACAAAGAAACATCAGAGAAAGTCTGCAGTGTGGGGAGGGTGGGGGAGAAGAGGACCAGAGAAGCTTCTAGAAACTATTTTCTTTCTTTAAAAACAAGAAACAGACAAAAATCTCACAAGGAAGAAAAATCTTTTTCCCCTCTATCCCTAAATGCAGTGAAGTGACAATGTGATGCTGGGAGCTGTGGCAGCCATTTTAGCATAATGGGGCATAAGTCTAAGAACCTTGGTGGCAGAATTGAGCCACCACCACTGCTCTGGAACAGTCTATCTCCAGACTTCTTTTAGCAAAAAGGTAAAGCAACTGAAATTTGGTCTCCTGTTATAATAATTTGGCATTCAGTTGATAATACACATAAGCATTTCAGAAACAATGCTGGGTGCTATGTAATAACACATTCATTCATCCTTGAAAAGCCCCTTTGAGACCAAATAATTATTTATACTTAAAGACTTTCCTATATTTCAAAGAATTGTCATACCGCTATGATTTCTTCTTTATAGATTTTTCTGTTTAAAACTCTTTACTTATCATATAACACTGTAATTATCTTACTTCAATTAACTTCAAATTTTCACAACTACAAAATTATTTCTTATCCCCTCAAATGACAAATTTGAGTTTTAACTGTAGTTTTGATTCTTTCTGACCCCGGTATTTATTACGCCTTCCCAGAGAGGCTTTCGTTAAAAGCATGGGTTTGGAACCAGAGAGACCTAATATAGTCACAGCTTCCTAGCCATGTGAATGGGCAAATTACTTGTTTTCTTTAATACCTGATTTCCTCACTTAAAATAATGTGTAGGGCAGTTACTGAGATGACATAGCAACATGCTTCTCTAAATCTTGGCACAAAATTAAAACTCAAAAAAAAAAAAGAAATTGTTGAGAAAAAAAGAAAAGGTGGAAGCAGGGATGGGGAAAAACAACATAAAGGAGGAAAAAGAAGAAGAAAAGGAAAACATCCGTCAAAAGAAAAAAAAAAACGGAGGAGGAGGCAGAAAAGACAGGAAGTCAGGAGAGAGGTGAGAGGAAGAGAAGAGTGTTGATGGCAATGATGATGAATTTTAATCCAGAGGAGAGCTGAGAAAGGGAGGCGAAGGTAAAATTTAGAGCCCACATCAAACCTGGGTCACCCATATCTCAATATAATGTGATTTCCCGCTTCCCCCCCACCCCCCTGCAAAACTTTGGTATTATATATGGTTGACTCTCGTGCTGTTTAAATCTAGTTACTCCAAATATCACTACAAAGAAAATTACAAAGGATTATAACCTTGAGCAATAGTCCTCATATTTCAAAGACGTGGTTGATTCATTAAGATTCCAGTGCAATCAAAGAACTTGGAGACGTCCCTGGAGTTTGTTCCAGTCAAATGTGAGGTACAGAGAAAGTAATGGAGTCCAAAATTAAATGAGCAATTCATTGGGTTTCTTCTGTAATGACCAGGTGTCCTCCTGTTTCAGTGATGACAGGATGAGAGGAAAGAGGCTTTTTTTCCTGCTACAAGAGGGAGGTCTTTGTGACAGCGAGGACTGATAAAAGCCCCTCGGTTACTATCCCATTGGCTACAAGTCATTTCCCACAAGTCATTTCCCACAGTGAGCTAACGAGAAAACTGGACTGATTTTATACAGTCAGGGTAAAGTGTGGCACAGATGAAGATATGTAGAGGACTAGAAAGATGTCTCAGGGGACCTTCTGGACCCCCGCGTTGATACTGCAGCCAGTTTTTATCTGGGTTCCCTGTTGGGGACTAGGGTTAAGGGTCTTCCTTTCATTTCTTTAGGTTCGTTTGTGAGCATCAGCCCTCTCCCTGTCTTCCTGTCTCTCTCAGATGCAGACATGGGCTCTCCGTCTGTAGCCCTCTCCTTCCTGCTCTGAGAAACACGTGCATCCTTCTCCTCTTGTCCGTCCTTCCTGCTCCACACCACTTATGTTTCCAGAGTTCCTTGGTATGGCTTCAAGCCTGAGATTTTCCGACTTTCCCAATTGCCGTATCCCCACTAGACCCCCCCCCCTCTGTTTCAGACTGGATTATCATTAGCAACCATCTCTCAGACACATCCATGGCTCTTATTGCTGGTTCTCATTCTCCCCTCTAGGATGTTAGAGCTCAGGCTAATGCTGCCTTCATCACTCTAACCTCCACCCTCCGGCCCCGAAGCCCTTACCTTCAGCATCTAAGCTTTCACTTTGGAATCTTGGTGCCTTGCATCACAATTCCAGTAGACTGACTTCACCCAAGAAAGGCCAAGGAAGGAAACTCTTGCGCTGACCTGAGTTAATAATGGAAAAATGGGAGAAGGCTAATCTTTCCAGGAGGAAGACGTGTGCATTGTTTGTCGTGAGCAGCCCTTGGGAGGGGGAGAGATTTCAAGGTCAGCGTTTATGTGGCACATTTTTCAATTAGACAATACACTGTGTGGCATTTCCCTTCCTCCCCCAACCCCTTTTATTACCACATGACTTCATCTCCCCGTGTGACTGACAGAGCCCATTGGGCTCAGCACTGATAAAAAACATCTGGGGGAGAAAAATTGCAATTTGGAAAACAATTAAGTACATCAATTTCAATTCATTTAGTTGGCTGGAGAAAGAAAAGTTCTTTCAAAGGGGTAACTTGATCTACAGTGGTCATGGATTAAAGGGCACACAGACCCGTTTTCCCAGGTCGTGGTGTGGGGGAGAGTGCATCTCAGCCCAGACGTCTGAACGCAGACATACACTCCTCATCGCAAATTTTAACAAAGAATACACCATGGAGAATTTCCCTCATTTTCTCATTTCTTCCCCATTTTTAAGACATTCTTTTCTTATTCTTCCCAAATTCCCAAGAAGCTAAGCGCTTCCTCGAAGGATGTGTATTTCTGGCTCTCAAATGCTTACCATATGCTCATTTGTTATGGGAGCTTTGAGAGTGAACCTTGGTTTACTGTTAAAGACCCCTCTGAAGAACTGAGGGGTGGTGTGTGTGTGTGTGTGTGTGTGTGTGTGTGTGTGTGTGTACTGACTTCTCTTCCACTTTTCCTCACTAGCTCTTTGAGCATCCTTAGGTGCATTATTTTAAGGTACTCAAAACCGTTATACATCATGGTATAACTTTTCATTTGCAAAACCTTAAAGAACGTTAATACCAACAAGCTTAATCTGGGCGCACACTCCCTTGCCAGAAACCTATATCTAGGTAAAAATGATAGGCACTGCTCTTTTTTGGGGGGCATCTACTATAGAATAGTCATTGCATTTCACCCCTCAATTATAATATCTAATCTTCCTGTCACTTAAGTCCCATTGAGTAGATATTCCCATTCCCGTTCCTATTTTAAGACACTAAGATTCTTACCCATATAAAAGAGGAAGCACTCATGCCCAGAGTCCTCACTTTCTTAGGTCCATGCTCTAAATATCACGTACAGAAAAATCACAACCTAGGAAATAAACTCTGAAAAGTAGGCTCCAGTGATAACTCTGAATTGAATATCTCTGGCTACATTTACTTAAGAGAACAGATCGAAAACAACCATTTTGGGCCTGGTCCAGAGTAGCCCCTCAGTAAATGATGGCTGTAATTATCACATAAAACCGTCTCCACTTATTCCCCTCTCTTTCCCCTCCCTTTTCCTTGGGATTACCAAGTACACTGGTGAGGTTTCATTACAGTCCCCACTTAAAATCATCACCTATATGGTCTAAAGACTCAAAACCAAGATCCAGAAGCAAGCATTTGCTATTACCTGACGGAAAAATACTAACCATCAGGAAATCCCCTTCCAGGAAAGGGCCAACAGGTGGAAAAGGCCCTAAGGAGGCCACACTCATTTTCTGTTAGAATCTGCCTTGGGAACCAGCTTAAAACATACCCACTCCCACAGCATGTGTTTCATTTTGCCTACTGTAGACAAGGAATGCAATTACGATAATATCATGAGGCCAGATGGAAGTGTGGGCTTAGGGCATACTCATTTTGTAATGAGCCAGAGCTGCCTGACAAGATCACTCAACAAGCGGACCACATCGGCCGTAGGAGGGCTGGAGGCTCAGAAACGTGAACAAAGAATGGGTGGGTGATAATGTAAAGAGAAAAAGGGGTGTGGGTTAGAAGGCATCTGAAAGGCAGAGGGAGTGGGAAGAGGAACTGCTGGTGGGGTGTGGTTGAACCAAGAAGCCTAAAGGCTCCTGAAATTCAAGGATCTGGGCTCCTGGGTAGGGAGTCGGGGTGACCTTTCAGCTTGGGAAGTCAGAAGGTTGCTGAGCAGAGTTGACTTAACTCCAGAGGTAGAGGGATGGAAAATCTACCGAATTCCAGCAGTGGAGCCCTTGGGGCCTGGAACACCTCTGCTGTAGTTGAGAGATGAGATGATGATTGTGAATTGAAATTTTTAAGGAGCTCCCTGGGTAGAACTGGGTGAGATGAGAAGAAATCAGGGTGGCTTGTTAGAAGTGAACAATGGACCAACAGCAAGGAGGCAAATGTGAGCATGGTGACAGCAAGTAAAAGATAGAACTGAAACTGTCTAAAGATTACTGAACCCTGTGCCACCCCCACTCACCACCGTGAGTCCAATAAGTAAGTCTTGAGTTGGTTTGTTGAGGATAACGGGAAGAGGACAGCTACCTACTTTCTCCTGGGTCAAATGTGCTTTCTGAGAAAGGGAAAAGTAAGTGCTCATGGTGTGTTCATTTCATTTTTTGTTTCTATGTGTTCTTTGGGTTGGTTTGCTTTTTAACCTCTCCAGGACAGCTCAGGACAAGAAGGCAGCTCAGATCCAAAGGTGTCACAGAACTTATCAGAACCATTTGTCTTCTTTGACTCTAAAAGCCCAGCAGAAAATGTTGCAAAATAAGGTTTCCCGTCTTTCTGGCCTCTGTATGTGCCAAGAATGCCCCACCATGACGTTTCAGGTCATTGGGAACCCCTGGAGCCTGCTAATAAAAAGAAAATGATTTTTCCATGCAAAGCCACCTAATCCTTCCTGCAGATCTGAAGGGACTTGGCTGCAGATGCAGGGGAAGGTTTGGGGTGGAGTTTTCATTTCCATATTCCAGAAGCTCATTCTGAGCTTAAATTTTCATGTTCTTCTTCAAAGGACAACAGAACCCCCTGTCAGGAGATACATGGCAACTGCATTCTTGGAACAGCTGTAAATTAGCCTGGCCTTCCTTTTCTCTCTTGAACTTGAGGTTCTTTTCAGGGACCCAGCGGGCACCCTTTAGGAACCGGGGAGTGAAGTGTGGAGGATCTGGGCTCTTACCTAGAAGGACTGTTTCCGTGGAATCTACTCTTCCCCGGTTCACCCCAAAATCGAACCCTGCTCTGTGCCATCAACAAATCCTAACAGGCAGCTTATGCGCCAAAAGAAGCACCTCCCTGGCTGAACTGCTTTGTCATTGTGCAGCTGAGCAGAAGATTTGTACAATCCAATTATCCATGTGAATTAAGAGAGAGAGAGAGAGAGAGAGAGAGAACTCTTCTTCATCATCTTTTTATTTATAAAACACTTCTGAGCTTATTGGCAGAAAGGCACACACGACGGTAACATTCAGGGTGGTCCGTTTATAACTGTCCCCTTCAACAGCACAGGGTGGCTTTAAGTGTGGCCCATTGTAAGTGGGCCGCCAGATGTATTGCTAGTCAGTCCTTCCTGCCATTGTAAAACTAGGGAAGGTTTTCAGGGGTGGGGAGTAGACAGACATCGGGAGGCTGGCGGGGCTTCAGAACTGTGAGACTAAAGAGATCCACGAGGAAGCCCTAGAGCTGGAACATGAAATACAAGCAAAAACTAGGGGATGTGTACTCAGTGCTGGGATCTTTTTTCTCACAGGGAAGGCTTTGGTTTTTTGTTTCGTTTTGGGTTGTTTTCGTTTGTTTGTTTTTACCGCCCTGGTGGTTACATTTCATTTGCTCATTTCCTAAATAGTAATTGAGCTTCTATTATGTGACAGTGCTCTCCTAAGTGCTGGGGACATGATAATATCTAAGCAGAGGCAATGCCATCCAGAGCCTGTATTCTAGAGAGAAGCAGGTGCGTCCATGGTACGGGGCTGGCGTAACGTCAGAGGCTGATAATGCTTTGGAGAAAAATAAAGACAGTGAGGCAGAGAGGGGCAGCGTCAGGGAAAGCCTCTTTAATCAGGCGACCGTAGAGCTGAGACCCATAGGAAGTGCAGAGGTAGGCCATGTGCACACCTGGCAGATGACACAGCCAAGCAGAGACTAAGGCAACGCGTGTGGTCATCCCAGGGACGGCCAAGACCCCATGGGTCCTTGGGAGACCGGCTCTACGCAGGCTCCCTAAGCTAAAGATTCGGATGGAAGTGGCATGGGATTGAGCTGGGGTTCCCGTTAGTTAACTGGAAGCAGAAACTGAGCTAGAGAGACAACAATTAACCCACTTCCCATGACCTCCTGCAAGTGATCACGGAGGGTAGTATGCGGTTAGTGGGGACTCCCCGGGGTGAGGGGAGAGAGGGAGAACTTTGCCCACAAAGCTAATGTGGCAACCACTTTTCGACTGAAGACCAGGCAGGTACTGTGAGGCCCCACCCAGGCAGTGGCCACTCCAGAGCCAGGGATTCCGCTGAGTTGCGAGGGAAGCTCGGTGTTTTCGATAGGGTTATCACAGTTACACTTTCTGTGTTCCAGAAAGTTTGCTGTAAAAGATGGAAAAGGGTAAAGGTGTTTAATTCCATGTGCTTTTCTCTCCCTCTTCTGATCATCGTGGGCTGAACCTGTATGGGAATGGCTTAAGCACCGACGCCGAGCCCCTGACCAGGGCCTGCGGTAAGAGTGCTCGTCTTTCCTTAGTCAAGGGTCTAATATCCCACTTTACACAATTTGGCTCCTGGATCCTTAAACCGCTTCTTCTAGAGCCAAGCCTCATGGCCCCAGGATCTGCCCACATCCCACAGGAGGTTAGGACTTTTCATTAATCTCTGCCTGGACCCTGTCCTCTGATTAGCAACCACTGACCTGTAATCCCTGTGATGAGGAAAGGAGGGCCTGGCTCCTATCAAGTTCAGCCGATGACCGGCTGCCTCTCTGGGACCAGCTGTCCCTGAGTTCTCCCCTCTCCAGGGAGCAGCGTGGTGACTCAGAGAAGCCATTCCCGTGCTCACTACTGAGAGTCACCCATCACTCCGAAAAGCGGGCAAAGGAGTCCTCCTGAGCCACAGAGACAAGGGCTAATATTCCAGAGATAGACTAACATCTCACATTAATAAACAGTAGCTTGACCCAGAGCAACGCCCAGAAACGCCAAGTGAATGGACTCAAAATTGTTCAGTGGGCCTGGTTCTCATAATTTAAATTTCAGTTTTAACAACACAAACTATCAGAGAACATCTGGTAGACACAGGCGGCCTGTCTGCCACGTTCCTTCTTCCTTCTTGACAAAGATTCCTGGAGGGGCTGAGAAGCAGACATTCTTCCACGGCATCCTTTTGTTCTTCTTGCAACAATTCAAGTCCTTTCTGTCCACACATTTAATCCAGCAGTGCAGGAAAACTGCAGCCTTCTTATTTATCCCTGCTAAGGCCCCAAGCGCAGGCGTCGCTGTCCCTCCCACGACACTCCTTTGAAGAGTTCCTATCAAGCAACTGTTCGACTGCATCTCTTGTGCATAGCATGAACATGTGACATGATTTTGAATTTTCTTATTATTTCCTGATCTCAGTTGCTGAAGACACTCAGACCCTGAAGACAGTTTCGGGTTATCTTCCTCCCTTAACTGTGTCCCTCGACTTTAGCCCACAGCTGGGGTACACGGGGTGGAATGTATTCAGACTTGTTGTGCAGTTGACTGGACAAGAAGCGGGACTCTGACCTATGCTGGCCCCATTGGTGACTCTTCCCAGTGAAATGAGAATTGAGAGCAAGATGGAGGATTTCTGAGAGCCAGTCTCTCCATCAGCTACACTTGCATTTTATAAGGTGCCCGGGCATCCATATACTGAACTTCCGCTGTTCACCCAGCTGGCCCAGAGATCAGAGTATTTCCTGAATCCTCTATCTCCACCTGCCTTCAGGCCGTGGCCCTGCACTTTGTACACAGGGAGGCACATTCTTCTACTTAGCGCCCACATATAATTGGACTATCATCCCTGCATTCAGCTTTCTAGTTTGCCTGTATTCAACATGGACCCTGCCGTTGCTAGGGAGTGCTTACTGTTCCATTCCTTAATTCCAGTAGAAAGGCACGAGTCTCCGTTCCACGTCTAGGTGAGATCAGTAGGGGAAGGAGGGATTTCTGTCCCTTTTCTATCTCTCCTTCTCTCCTTCCCACAGAAAGAGCAGCGATGCCTCTCGCTGAGATTGGGAGAAGTGGTTGGACTCAGAGAGCAGGCGTTATCTCCTTTCTTATTCTTGTTTCACTGTAGAAAGAAAGCGTAGAGACCTGATGATCCTTTCCTGTCAGTCCGCCACCCTCCCTGGGTCAAGGGAGACTGCCCATCTCCTTGTATCTGTTTTGGCAGATAGCAGCCCTTCAGACCTGACTCTCCTGGTTGGGGTGGGGGTGGGGTGCAGTGGGCAGGTGAGGGCAACCAAGTCCCAAGATCTAGACTTGTGGGGTGAGGGGAGACGGGGCATGTGAGGAAGTCTTATTTAGGCTGCAGGTCCAGGATACAGCCTCCAGCCTTGCTTGGTACATACTCAGCTAGTATTTGATCCTTGATTCCTGAGTTGATTTCTAAATTGGCTAAACCATTTAGAGGAAGGAATATGATGGGTTTTTCAGAATCCTCACAAGTCTTGAAGATACTTTGAGGAATGTTGAGTTCCATGAAAGAGGGAACTATTTTACTACAGAAAAACGTGTAGCCCTGCAGACCCTGCTGGGTGATTGCCTGTTAGGAGATGTGGGATCTACCCAGGTGTCTAGTTCTCCTTAAACTGGTGGAAGGTAACGTATACTACCCAGTGACTGCAGTTGGAAATCTTCTAATCTTCCTTGATTCCTTTCTTCCCGTCACTAACCACATCAAAACAATCACCAGCAACTTGGATTTCAACTTCCCAGTGTTTCCTCTGTTCCCCTGGGCACTGCCCAAGTTCAGGCCCTTTCATCTGAAGTTTTAATTATGGCCAAAGCTTCTAGCTGCCTTTTTTGTCTCCCCCTGCTTTCCACCATAGCAAGATTTACCTGCGTGAAGAAAACCTGATGAGGTCAGTGCCCTGACTAAAAACCCCAGGTAGTCCCTTGCGCTTATAGGAAAACCTGAACGTCTAACACGTACCACAGTCTACCCCAGCCTACAGATTCAAGCGACTTCATCTCCCATCATGCTTTGTTATATCCCAGCACCTCTCTATCTACGGCCGCCATGCCCCAACCTGACATCCCAGCCAGGTTCACATAGTCACCATTTCTTATATTCTATGTCTCGGTACATGCTATCAAATGCCCAACCATTTCACGATGCCTGAAATCTTCTTCCCCCAACCTCTCTGCCTCAAGGGTAAACATTTGTCCTTGGAGTCTCAGCTAAAAGCTGAAATTATATGTGACGTAGGTACGTTCCAGGCTCCTTGCGGCTATTTCCAAACCATTCTCATTCTCTCTGTCTCCTTCCTAGACCCTGTGGGGGTTGAATCTCATGTAGTTAAATCATATTGCCCATCACCCCTCATTGCTGATTTCACTGGCCCACCCACTCATTTTAGTTCCTGGTTCACTTTTAACCTCTCTAATACTGCCAGTGTCATCATCCTTGGAAGACTGCAATATACACAGGAGATGATTCTGTCTTTGACGATGGCCTCTCAGCTTCTTAAACTCCTCTTTTCCTGACCCTACCTCACTACCTCAGCCATTCATTGATATGTTCATAATGCTAGGCTTTGTCATTACCAATAATCTCTTCATAATCTCAATTTAATTCATACCAATCTCCAACCACAACCTCCATCTATCCCTTCATTCATCCCCTCTAGTGCCCAGACTCTCACTTCACAGGACCTCCAATCCACTGATTTTTCTATCTTTTCACTATTTCTAACCTTCTTAATAGCTTCTCTTTCTTCCTTGGTCAATCTTAAATGCCATGATTAATGAATATACTCACTTCTTTGTATAGACCCTCAATTCTCTGTTGTACTCGGCAAAACCACAGCCCTGGTTAAATCCATCCCCTCACCCAATTTGTGCCATCATTCATGCAGAAGAATGAACTGAAGACAAATGATCTTAATTATGAACCTCAACTGAACCCATATGTTGCTTGATGATCATATTAGACTTTTCCAGTCCATTCACTCTACCATGTATACAATGGCTATTTTGGTTTTTTTTCTCCTCTTTTCTTCAAATCCACAGCGTACCACCTCAACCTTCACTCTCAGATGATGATCTCTTTTAGTACTTCACTGGGAAAATTTAAACAAACAAAAAAGGACTTCCATAGACTCCCACCACCATCACCACCTACCCACTGGAATCTATACACATAAACCCTGACTTCCCACCTGCTACCAGAAGGGGTTTCAACATGCTCCTATCTAAAGCCAGTCCCTGCTTGCAAACTAGATCCCATTTTTTCATTGCTCTACTGATTCTCCCATTTTCCCTCCTGAATCCTGAATCTCTCCACCTCTATCAAATCCTTCCCATGAGTATGTAAATGCACCATCAAATTATTCCTTCCATCTTGAAAACAAAAACAAAGCAGTGCTTCTCTTAACCCTGCTTCCTTTGCCTGAAACTACTGCCTTCTTTGTTCACAAATGTGTTTCCTTTTCTTTCAAAATTCCTTGAAAGAGTTGTCTGTGTTCATCCTCTACATTTCTTCTCCTTCCATACTTGCTCATAGCTACTCCAATCCAACTTTTGTTCCTACCTACGCTACCAAAGCTGTGCTGGTCGATTCTGTTTTTCTCTTCCTTAGCTTATTAGAAAGCCCTGACACAGTCAATCCTTCTGTCCTTAATACACCTTCTTCGCTCAGCTTCCAGAGCGCACCCCACTCTTGGGTTGCTTTATCGGTCATCTTTGCTTTTTTGTTTTGTTGTTTCCTTTTCTTCCCAAGCTCTTAATGTTAGAGTGCTCCAGTTCTCATCATTTGTCCCCTTCATTATTTTCATTCATTCTTTTGAACACTCATCCAGAATCACGGCTCTGTGCTAATTTCCTATCCCCAGCCCAGATGTTTCCTCTGAACCTCTCACTTGCATATTGAGTTGACTCAAGATCTTCACTTGGTGTCATCTAAAAACTCACCAACGTTGAGTTCAAGCTGTCCTAATTCCTGATCTCTCACCATGAAAACTGTTGCACCACCAGCTTTCTTCACCTCAAATGATAGAAACTGTGTTGTCTGACCCAAAACTTGAGACTCATCTTTGAGTTTTCTCTTTATGACACACACAACCATTCAGCAAATCCAGTCGGCATTCATTTTGAATCTGTCTGGAATCCACACACTTCTCGCTACCTTCAGTGGTGCCACTCTGGCTACAGACGCTGGCACTTCCCTCCCCTGAGTTACTGCAGTATTCTCACTTAGTGATCCACAGCATTTTTCGTCACGTGTCACGTAGGAAACATTTTCTGCTTTGCAGGCCACACAGTGATTGGGGCAGTTCCTCTCCTGTACTGTTTGTAGTACAAGTGGGCATAGCTGTGTTACTTCCAGTAAAACTTTCTTTACTAAAGAGCAACCAGCTGGATTTGAACCGCGAGCCATCGATTCCCGACTTCTGCTCTCACTGGTCTCCGTGCTTCCATCGTGCTCCACCGTTCTTTTTTCTTGACACAATAGCCAGAGGAATCCTTTTAAACAAGTCAGATGGTGTCATTTCTCTGCCCCAAACTCTGCAGTGGCTCCCCTTCTCAATCAGAATAAAAGTACAAGTCCTTTCCGTACCCTACAAGTCCCTGCATGATCTGGCCCCACTCACGTCCCTAAATCTCATATCTTACTACACTCTCCCTCATTCACGCTGCAGCAGCTGCACTGACCCCCCCCCCCCCCCCCCCCCCCCCCGCTAGCACTCAAGACTCAGGGCATTTGCACTGCTGTTCCCTCTTCCCCCAGATATCCATATATGGCCAATGCCCTCGCCCTCTTCACCTCTTTGCTCAAATGTCACCTCTTCAGTGAAGCCCATACGAACCACTCTTTAAAATTGAAACCTTCCTCCATGACTCCAAACCCCCTGACTACTCTATTTTTCCAAAAACTTACCACTTTCTAACATAGAAAATAATTTGCTAATTTATAGCTCCCCTAAAATACAAGCTACACAAGGCCAGGGGTCTTTGGGTTTCATTCCCTGGTATATCCTGAGAGCCTAGAGCAGTCATGGCACATAGTAGGTATTCAGAAAATTTCTGTTGAATGAATCTGTGCAGCCTCCCAGAGGTGGAGCAAATCACTCTAGTCTCTGCATTACTTGAACTCTTTGTACGTGCCACTCTTTTAGTCCTTTTAATCCTGATTTATTATTATTTGTGTATCTGTCTTTCCCATTACCGAGCCATGATCTTCTTGGCTGTTTTCTACATGTTTATTTGCAGAAACGAATACAGCCTGTCATGTAGCAAAAGGTCAAGTGATGCCAACTTAATGTACAAAGGTGCTGTATCTGTATAGTTCTCCGGCACCAAATCACTAATCCTGCAAGTCAGTTATCATTTACAAAGTCCCTCCTCAAATCCGCTCTAGATACATGTATACACACACTCGACTAATTGAGATAATTTAAAACTATTTTTCACATATTTGCTTAATTAGCTTGCAGTGACCTCTGCAAAAACACTGGCCTCTGATGATTATAAGAGGTAGTTTTCTGGCATGGACACCAAAGCATCAAAGAGTCAACTGGAACTAAAGAAAGCAATAACACAACTGGTTTTAATTACTCATGACAGGCAGCTGAATATATCTGACACAGGTCTTCTCCCCAGTACATCACTCAAAGCAGACCAGTTACAGGAAATGGTGGAGAGGAAAAAAAAAAAGGATAAGGCTAAAATGTGTCCATAATACAAAGCAGATCATCTTTCACATGGATGACCTTATTCATTTTATTTTATATTTTTATGATGGTCCTGAATCTATAAACTTACTGACCCCTGAAGACTTGGCATGCTTCTATGCCAGTGCCTCGAAAGAGTGGCTCAGCTTCTCAGAAGAGGAGGGAGGTGGAGATTGTACCCATTCATGAATCACTGTGGAAGCCAAGGGGTCCTCCTAAGTTCATCTAGAATTGCAGGCATGTTTGCAATTAATTTATCTCTGAAGTACAGGTGAGCGCCTTCTACTTCTAGTCAACTTTCTCAGGAGGATTAGCTTCATCTGTAAGCTGATAGGCTCTTTGGACTTGTTGCCTAGCAGTAAACAGGTGAGGATGAGGCGTTGCTTTGTTATGACCTACTCACAATTTCAACATATCTCTCTTATAGGGTCCACCTGCTCACATGATGAAAGTATGGGCTTTGGGTTGGCCATATCCTTGGGTTGGAGAGAGAGAGAGAGAGAGAGAGAGAGAGAGAGAGAGAGAGAAGATCCTTCCTAGGCAGGACCTAGCTTTCTTGCTCCCATCTCCTGGATGCTTGTCTGATCCTTGGGCTCGCCGCCTTCTCATGTCTGTGCATTCTGGTTCACCTGCGTTGCTTGATCACTGTTATGACTAGTCTGTCACATCCCAGTGCTCATGGGAATTCAGAAGCCCTTGCTTTTTCCTGCTGCTGTGGTCTGATTCCTGTCTGATGCCTTCAGAAACTAGATGGCCTCCTGAGTCTTTCTACTACTCATCACATTGCCTTTTATACTCTCAACCAAGGTCTGAGCTACTGCAGTGTGCGAGGACCTGTGCTAAGAACTCTAACCGTGAGTGCTCTGCTAAGGAGCTCACAATGTAACCGGGGAATTAGCGAGTAAGCGGGCGGTTACAGTGCCCTCTAAGTACTGAGATAGAGTTTAGCAGACTGCGGTATGAGGGTGGCACATAGTGGGGCACCTAAGCCAGGCCCTGCGGGTGTAGGTGAAGGAAGCTGTCCTAGAGCTGGGAACATCGAAGCAGACTGGGCCAGACCAAAAAGAATGAGAGCCCTTCTAGTCTAAGGACGTGACATAAGTAAATGCCCTGAGCCACACACTGTGGCTCCTTCAGGGAACCGCAAGTAGTTAGGTATAGCTGCAGGGGGCATGGAAAAACCGAGGCTAGAGAGGAATCCTGGGGCTCGATCCCGGGAGGCTTTATTGTCACTCTAAGGAGTGGGAAGTCATCCAGTGGGTGATGGGGGCACTGAACGTTTATATGTGACGTGGTCGGATTTATATTTTAGAAAGAGGGGCATCAGTGTGGATGATGGGTTTTGCCATCGGGTCGTTTCCCTGAACTTGACCCCCACTCCTGCCTGCCCCACCTCACCTTCCTGTGGCTCAGAAGAGCCCAGATGAACGTGCCTTCCCCCATCAGGATCCTCAAACAAAACTACTGGTCAGAGCCACTTTGAGACCTTACCAAAAAATACAAATTATCTGAGCGTACTTCTCAGAACTAGACTCGCATGGCGACAGGGCCTGTGAGCCTCTAGCCTGTAAAAGTTTCCCAAATGACTCTGGGCAGTTGGCCTCTGGACAGAATGTGGGAACTAATGTAGACTGTTACTTACACTGCAACACAGATGTGCTGATCACATCAGCCGTGTGTTTGGGTGACTGAATTAGATTGACGATGGCTGGGGTAGGTCTCGCTCTAAAAGGCTTCCTTCTACAGCATCCGTGACTCTACTCCCAACACCAGAAAAATCAGTCCCTTACGTGCACTCCCATTCTTCAAACACCATGTCCAAACCTGAACGTGACCTATTAGGCAGCACGATCAGCTCCAACGGCCCCTTCTTTCAAGTCACTCTTCCCTTCATCTTGTACTTGTTCATAATAGCGTAGAGGGGGATGTTGATACAATTTACTCCACAGCTTCTACTTTTTCAACTAAATTAAGGATAGATGTAGAGTTGGGAAGCCGTGTGGAGCTGTGTGGTCTTGAACATTTCTACAGAGGATGGAAAGTGACTTGTCTTAGGAAGCGAAAAAGGACTACTCATCAACCTCAAAGACTCAGCCTCGTTAAAGGTCATCCACCCAGATCCATAGGACAATTATGTTATCCCCTCCACGAGCCCAGGAACACGAGAGCAGGGAAAATTGATAATTGTGTCAATCGGCAGCTGAACGTTGGCAGAGCAAAAAGTCAAAGAGGCAAGGGAACCAAGGGTGCCGTTGTTGAAGAAGAAAATCCCTGGGATAGGCCTAAAAAGAAGATTCAGCTAATTTGCTCCAAGACACAGAGGATTAACACTCACGTACCCTGTGTGCCACACTCAGTCCCTTTGGTAATGACTGGTTCACCAGTGGGTTTAGTTCTGTTCTCTGGCTCATGCGCTCAGGGCTCTACCTCCCATTCTGTTATATTACGTTAATACAAATTAAATTACGTTTGGTTGTGAAAGATTCTAGATTATTTTTAATTAAATCAATGCCTTAAATTAATCCAGTTAGTTCATTTTTCAGGTTTATAATTTTCCTTCTCTTTCCAGTGTACCTGCATATCAATCAAAGAAACAGGGTGGTTGCAATGAACTAAGCAGCATTGGGAGCCAGTGGCTAAAATTAGATTATCAGTGACATTTACTTATATGTTCACAGCTGAAATTTCAAGGGTACATCACTGAAATGCAGCCTTCTGTTATCAAATTACATCCATATGACATCATTGTGTGGTGAAACTGACCCAAAATAGAAAGTGAAACCATATACTTTTTCTGTCAAGAGGAAGGCTAATGACAAAATTAAGTAATGGGCTTGTTTTCATAAGGCTATTATGACTGGTGCCTTCTTAATTAGGGGGACATTTTTGTCTAAGAGAAGTAGTAAGCCCAAAGAGGAAGGAAGTATAATGTATCTAGCATGAGGACAGAGAAAGGGGGCCCAGACCGCACTCTATATGCAAATCCTCAGAATTTGTGAACATTGCTGCCTTCTTTGCTTATGAGTACCCTTGTACAGTTTATGTGCCTACAAGCATTTCTCCCGATATGTCACTCCATTTATCTTTCGAAAAATCCAGTGTGCATGTACTTATAGAATGAGTGCACACTTGTCCATACGACATCATCAGTTATTTCCAGACATGCATTGCGTCCCTTCTCTCCATCCCTCCATGAATTACCAGGTACGTCTCTGAGGGGAGCACCTCTGTCCCCAAGAACCGCTGTGCAGCCCCGCCGAGCACACCCACCGCGGGTCAGGAGCTGCTATCACTGTGCAGTGCAAACATCCACACCGGGAGGCACTGCTCTGGAAAGCCGTCCTGCCTCTCTTGGCCCAACACCGCCAGCCCACTCTTCCGAATGATGCTCTGCAGGATATCCATGTCCCGAGTCACACTGCTGTCACAGAGATCTAGGATGCAGCCCTCCCGGGCCACATTGTCCTTCAGTATGACGACACCGTGTTCTTTCAGGCCGTCTCGACACCGGGAAAGAAATGCAAGAAGGTCCTTGTCAGTCAGGTACCCTAGAGACGAGGCCAAGTAGATAGGGAAACAGCACGAAATGGTGGGTGGGAAAGAAGGCGAGTAGGACAGAATCAGGAGACCATCTGTCCTCTCGCTCATGAATTATTTAACAGCCTGGTGCAGGCAGCTTTGAGAATTTAAATAAGAGGAAGTGATCTCTCTGAGGGGGCACAGTGCCCTGTCTAGAAAATAGATGTTATACAATCTGGTCTGTCTACCACACGGACATGAGATAAACTATTGCCCATCCATGGGTCCCCTCCATGTCCCCCGGACAACCCTATTCTCTCATCACTGCTCTGTGTCTCCTACACACACACACATACACACACACACACACTCAGACCCAAATCTAATTCACTATTGTCTCATTTCCTGGGGATTTAAATCTAAGAAAGCCTAGTTTTATTAACAAGTGGGGATAAACATTTTTGGCCCCATGTCTTAAAGTTTTTCAAGTATTTAGGTTTCTTCTAGGATTTAGGTTGGTCCAAAGGCACTCTATCCCCAAGGATGGGAATTGTCAGGCTTACAGAGAAGTTAGGGGAGAAATCTGATGGACCAGAGCTTTTAAGGGGTTCCCATGGTACCAAAAGCTGGCTATAGGCACAACTATAGCTAGACCTCCCTTTATGTCCTGGCTCCCTCTCTGCAAGTCCTCCAGGGAGCCCCAAGTGTTATCTTCTCTTTCTGGGAAGGGGAGAAGGACAGGCACAACGCCATGCAAGACGGACTAACCGGAGACCCATTGAATCCAGATGACATCGTATCTCCCCAAAGGGGGCGTGAATTCCTGCAGGCTGAGGCAGTGGTAACTCTCTACCTTGTCCCCTTTCACCTGCAGGTAGTTCTGGGCCTCCAGGAGGAACGATTCCATCATGTCCACCAGTTCCACACGGTTGAAAACCGGCAACAAGACGTGCTTGCTGACCCTTCCAATCCCAGAGCCGCAGTCCAGGGCGCAGTTCGTCCCAGCTCTCCCGGGCCCCTGCACGAAGGTACAGACACCGCCCTGAGTCCCGGACATGCCAGCTGTCTATTCAACTCGACCATATTTGAAGGTCAGTTTCATATAGTAAAAAGCGTGATTTTAAGAGCATCATTCAAGGAATTTAAGCAAATGGATATAAGGCACATGCTACCACTATCAGGTTATAGAGCCTTCAGTTACTTTTTCAAAACACATCCAAACCTTTCTTCTTTTTGCATTCTTTATTTTACCCAAATATAGTCTTTAAAAGAATTTCAAAATGGGATTTTAGAAAATAATGTCTTGAGTTTAAAAACTTGGTAATTTTCTCTGAGAAATGGGCCACTGAAAGCCCTGTGAAAATAGCACTTGGTTAACTGTAAATTTGATTCGAACCTAATAAATGGACCCGCACTGTAGCTTACTATATATATATATATATATATATATATATATATATATATATATATATATATATATGCACACATGCGCACACACATACCTATGGCAAAGTAATGAGAGCATTTCTGAGTTTTAAAAAATTTTGAATTCACTCAGTGAACACATTTCTATTCATATTGGTATGACTGAAATTTTACTTTTTTCAAAACTGATACAAAAAGGTGCTTTTCACTCAAATCCTGTATCCTCCAGCCTCTCATCTCTGTTGCCTGGTTCTCTATTGTGTGCCCCCCACATCCTGGCACCTAGTTTCTTTCTCTGCCGCTCATCGTCTGAGAAGGGATATTTAAGGACCGCTCTCAGGGACACCTGGCTGCCCCAAGCTGTGATTGTACGGAGAGTCTGCGCCCTTTCATGAATGTCACCACAATGACATACAATGTGTGATTTCAAAACCAGATGTTTAGATATTTTCATTTTCATTTATGATGCTATCCTTATACATACGGATTCATATAAAATAATAAAATATCCTCAGGAAATTCATTTTGGTTTTGATTCTGCCTATGTATATTTTGTTTAGAAGAACATTATTTCAAGTTCATCCAGGGGAGTTTAATACCAAAATGAAAGTGCTAAAGGCCACTGTATAAAATCCACAAACTACAACAAGCTAGACCCAGAGCTTTTAGTGTGCAGTCTCTGAGAAATGTCACAAGACAAAACCATCAAATACCGATTACTTTTTATAAATTGTCACTGCCCGCCCCCTGCCCCAAAAATTAAAACTGAGGAACATTATCAGCTGTGCCCTGGACATCATCTTGGTATCATTTATTTGCTAAAGTAAACACATTTGCAGGAGTTTAAACACCTTTCCCCACCTTTTCCCATGTTGCTAAGTGTTGAAAGGAAAGCCAAGCTTTCAATGAAACAACCTGCCTTTTCCCAGTTGACTCCGGGATAAATCATGCCCGGTCCTCCTAGACCCTCCCCGCTTGGACCCTGAGCTGGATGCTCATTTAGAAGATTATTAAGGTCAAAGTACCAAAATATTATTTCTCTAAAAAGGCCATGTTGGTACTTAGAGGTCACAGGTTCACAATGAGTCTTGTCTGCTAAGAAGGGCTCCTCATATTTGTTTGAGACGCACATGCTGCCCTTTACCAACACAAATATGCAAGCCCGAGGCTGCTTCCTTCCCCAGGCCCGTGGGCGTGTGGACGGGCCCTGCCTGCCCAGCATCACTGGGGTCAGCCTGATGCTCCACAGGGAGTGACAAGACAGCTGGATTACTCGCTAAGCTTCTGGATCAAAGGCAGCCTCACCGCCAGGCAGGCAGGAAGCATTGCTCTGGGCCAGACTGGAGGAGAGTGGAGGTCTGCGGTCCATAAAAAAAAAAAAAAGGAAAGAAAGAAAGAAAAAGAAAGAAAGCAGGGATTTTTCTGCTTCATAAACCAAATGGAAAAAATATGTCATGGTTATGAGCAGGGAGTTTGGTGTCAGACAGACCCAGCTGAGCTTATGTTCCAGCTCTGTCTCCTACCAGCTGTGTAACCTAGACAACGTGTTTAGCCTCTCTGAGCCTCAGTTTCCACAAATGTAGAAACAAGGATAATACTACTGCTTACCTCCTGGAATTGTTGTGAGGAGTGAATGAGACGTGCTTCTAAAGGGCTCAGCAGAGCGACTGACCATCTCAGAAAAGCACTCAGTGAAATCAATCAACAACCCTGAGTTAGAAATGTTCCCAGTTACCCTGACCTCTGAATAGCCATGACCACTGCCCCACGGTCCATCTGGCTGCGGCTGATGTCCAGACACCTGGGCCCCAGTGGATGCTGCATCCTGATCCTATCGTCTCTGCCCAGACACTCGGTGCTTCCGGGAAGGTATCCACCTTCCACTTAAGATGAAGTGAACCTCATCTTAACATTACGGATATTCTTAATATTATGTTTCTAAGTAGGCTGACAGCCTAATACCAAATATCTATAATATTTATAATGTTCCTTTATCAGAATAAAATGAGTTCCAAATTACAAACAAATGCCTTCCTAATGCAAACAAAATAAACCAAACCTGTTAGCCAGTTAGCACACTATGTCTTCGGTAGGACTGACAGCAGCCTTATTAGGTGGGTTAAGTCTATTCTAATGCCTAAATGAAGCTCCTTAAAATATCACAAATGCATTTTATGAAAGCCTGTTCTCATTAGTACTAGCAATAAATTGAACGTATTGAGTAATACTTATGTGCACTAAAGCAAGAACCTGACACAGATGATCTCATTTGATCTTCACATTATCCAATGAGGCAGGCTCTGTGGTTATTCCCTAGTCAAAGGTAAGAAAACTGAGACTTAGAGCATTTAAGTAACATGCCCAGAGTTGCTTATATAGTAAGTAAAAAAACCCGTAATGACTCTAGAGCCCAAGATGTGGGCCCCTACACTGTACTGTCTCCCTAGGACCTGGAGTTAAGGAAATGGGGTTTCACCCAGTGCTGGGAGTACAGGGGGGCCACGTTCTTTCAAAGCAATGTCTGAACTATGTATAAAATAATGTAAAAAATATTCTACCGTAGGTATCATTTTTGAACCCAACATAAGCATGCATTTCCTTACTACATCAAATTTTTATTAGAGGGAGTCAGTAAATCACCCCAAGACCCCAAATAGCATGATCTCCCATCAGTCATCTGGCTGTCGACTGTTTATCTATGAGACTCTTAAAGAGAGGTCTTCTTAACCCCAAATTGTAGTATTAGCACTGCTAGTTCACCTTCCCCTGAGGCATGAGCGATGAGATGGTGCGAGGAGGGTGGAATGCCAAGTGAGATCAGCCAGTGGTTTGATGTGACCCATCCTTTCTGAACGTCTTAAAGCAGGCTTTCAGGCTAAACTCTTGGCTGGGCCATATGGCTTTAATACGACTTAAAACAACACAGAAGCATGTGAGCTCAATGTTTACAAGAACTTTGCCTCCTCATCAAGCTGCAGTTGGATAACTCACCCCAACAAATTTCCTAAGAAATTCCTGAGAAGCCTGGATATCAGGGTCGGACAGTTCAATGAAATTTCCCATCATACCCTCTTCTGTAGCTGGTACTTCTCGGTAGAAAAGTTTAGCTCTGGCATAGAACTGCATCTCACCATTGATGACTTGACTTGTTAAAGCATACAATTTCACTGCAAATGAAATATGATTAATATTTATTAATATCATATGACAGAACAAATTCTATCTTATCACACATTCATTTCCCCATAGAATCCTATGAATTTGTGCCGTGGTGGAAAAGGTACTGGTTTGAAGTCAGAGACCTGGGTGTGAGTTCTGGCTCAATGATTTACTTGCTATGTAAACTTGGGAAAACTTCTTAACCCCTCTGATCTTCACGTATCTCATGCGTAAATCACAATCATGTGGCATTTTTCATGAGTTAATACCCTATGGCTTAGTAAAACCATAGCTTTATTACTATGTTTTGTAAGCTTAATAGTACAGTTTGCTATAGCAGAATAAACAATGTCACAAGTCTTATAGTGAGTTTTATCTTTGAGCTCCAGATGTTTTATGAGAATCTAATCATTAATCCTTAATTTCTAATCACAAGGTAGATTAGTGGTAGCTGTCTTTTCATCTCATTTTCAAGCAACTCATGCCCAAATATCTCTTTGTACCAACATTACAGAATAAGTTCTTGAGCTCTATCTTTTGAAAATAAACTATTGGGTTGTCGAAAAAGTCATGACATATTTTGTCTATGTTTTTCATTGCAAAAATGCGTCACGACTTCTCTGACAACCCAATAATAAAAAAGATGTAATATTTACTGAGCAACTATTCTGGTCCCGGTAGTGGGGTAGGCACGTTATACTCTGATGTACTAGGTTATTTCATTATTTCAGAAACCATATGAGGTTTTATTTTAAGATATTTATCTTTTAGAAAAATGTGTTCCAACTTCTGAAGGGTAACTGAGTATGCATTTAAGGGTGTTTTTAAACCAAACTGCACCCTTGCAGATGTAAAATATTTTCATGAGCACATTTAGGAGGATATGATAGGATGTGGATGTGGATGAAAGAGGAACTGTAGGCTGAATACATGTATTTGTCTTCCCACCTACCCAATACTCCCCAAGAATTGTTTTAATAAACTCAACCCACAACAGTAAAGAAAATGAGAGGGGCCTGGTGATGGACTCATGATTTCAACAAATTTCTGGAAGACAAAGAGCAGATAGAAAAAAGCTAAAGAATTTGCAGCCCTGGATAGTTGCAAAAGGAAGTAAGAATTAATAAAAAATCTGTCTACAGACCAACCACTGAGAGGGAAAAATGCACCCTCCCAAAAGCACAGTAACACAGCTGTAATGTGTGTATGTATGGGGAGAAGGCAGGGCGGGGGGCACGGCAGGGGAGAGATGTCTCTTCTGTAAAAAAAAATTAAATAAATTGCTTAAGGACAGCTGGACCAATTAGTGCTGTGATCCTAGAACACTACTCATTTTGGCATACAAATGACTCCAAGGACATCACCTGCTCACACTCATCAAAGTCTGGTAAGATCTACCTGGACATTAGAGCTTCCTATCATTCTTTCTATCTAGAGGAGAGGTATATAACAGAGGAAACCATCTTCTTTACCTAGAATCACTGACCCTATCCTTTATTCCTAAATATGGATAAACAATGATTTCCAAACCCATGGAGGGAAAATGGCAGCCTGAAAGAAAGAGATAGAGACAAACAACCAGAACTGCACCCAAAGGAAATAGAAGTAATTCAGGAAATAATTTAAATAATTCAGAACTTAAACCAAAGCTAAACAAAAACCTCATATATCCTTGGAGAGACGTGAGAACTTGTGCATCCATCAATGAAACGTAAGATGCCAAGAAAATGACAATTTAATGAATAACAAAGAATTCTTAGAAATTGAAGTTTTGACTACTGAATATGGTATTGAGTAAACTTATCAGGACATAAGGAAAAAGGAAGCTATGGGAAACAGAAGTAAACGGATTAGAGCTATAAAGACTTAATTCAGGAGGCCCATCATCAGCTGATTAGGAGTCTCAAAAAAACAGAGAAAATGAGGGAAGAAAATTATTAAAGAAATAGTAGAAGAAAGTTCCCCAGAGCTGAAAGAGATTGTAAGGTCCCACAAATACTGGGCAGCATAGATTAAAAATAATAATAATTAAATAAAAGCCACACTTATCCTTAGGAAATTTCAAAACACAAAGAATCATGAGAAGATTCTAAAGTTATTTAAAAAAAACACAAGTGGTTGGCCTTATAGTTGGGTTGCCAGATTTAGCAAATAAAATATATAGGACACACAATTTGTCTTGAATTTCAGATAAAAAATGAATAGTATATTAGTATGAGTATGCTCAAAATATTGCACATTGCATGGGATATACTTATAAACACTTGTGGATTATCTTAAATTCAAATTTAGCTGATATTTTATCTGACAACCCTATGTTCAAAGGATTAGAATCAGGCTTATGACAAATGTCATCAGAAATACTGGAAAATCATGGAATGGAGCCATTAATATTCAGAGGAAAAATTATTTTGGAGCTAAAATTTAACCCCCAGTCAAATGTGAAAGAATGTTTATCTCCCATGGATTCATTCTTCAGAAGTTCCTTGAAGCTATATTCCAGCCCAATGAGGGTTAAAATCAAAGGAAGATATGTGACGAAAGATGATGAAATTAACCCAAGAATCCAATGGAAAAAAAAATCCCAAAATCACAGATGTTTATCAGAATTAGAGAGAACTCAGTTTATATTACAACAGAAAATATAGGCTTCAAAAACAAGACCTTGAAGAAGTAGAATGAACTGAATTCTGGGCAATAGAGTAGGTAAGAAGAAAAGAGGCATTAGTGATAGTCTAAGGAAGACATATTTTTAATTTCAGCCACCAAAACTGAAAGACAGTTGAAAGCTCCAAGCAAAATATGCAATGGTACAAAAATGTTATGATCAGGATATGAAGCAAACCAAACTATGATGTAATTTTGAGTAGAAGGACTATAAGAAAGAGAATCTATTTAACCTAAATTAAGAACATGTTTCTTCAGGTAACACGAAGATTGTGACATTGGACCAGTGTACTACTTGGCTCTGAATTGAACAATAATTACATAGTCCCAAATTTTTATTCTAAAAGTTAAAAATCCAATAAACACCACTTATATTGCAATGTTCCATTGTAATATGTTCCATCTGTGGGAGTTACATCAGTATTTTCCAACTTGAAGACATTGGAGCCAGTGTTTGGATCCTTGAATGATCATGAATTTGCTGAAAGGGCTACAAGAATCATTTTCCATGTATGTCATTTTCTAGAGACTAAAAATATTACTCGTATATACTATATCTCCTATATATTTAACTATCATATGTAGATTGTTATTTTAGAAGTGCAAATCGTTTTAAAGCATCAATAAATATATAGATGCTTTTTTGCCATTTTGTACACAAATTACCAATTGAGAAAATACAGCACTAAAAGAAGAGTCTTCAAGTTCGAAAACACTGGGAACTACTGCCTAAACCAACTCCCCTTCCCTAGCACTTGGTAAAGTGTTGTATAAGCAGCATGGGGCTCGATAAATGCTTAAAACTTCAACAAGGATGACAAAAATCAAGCAGCACCACCTGAATAACAGGACTGTTCCCAATTCCTCTGTACATCTCAGAAAACCAGGCTAGGAAATCACAGTTCATAGAGTCTTCCCATAGTCGAATACTACCTTGGATCGTAGGCAAGCCACCGCTCCGTGCTCTCCTTGATCCAACCAAAGCAGCAAAACAGCCACGCTCATCATCACCTGCTTAAGTCAACTAGTTGGTGGAGTCTATTAAAACCCTTAATCTGGAAATGGGAATGGCCCATTATGCCAGCAATGTTCAGACCACAAGCGAATGCCAACCTCAGCAGGGGTCAGACTCAATAGGTAAGATTTTATGATTATGGGCTTGAGTTCTCATTTACACCTAATTGACAGGAGCATTTCACTCAAAAGATATATGAGGTGTCATGGCCAGCCCGAGGTTTTCCCTCCTGATGGTTCCTGCAGTGGTGCAAGTTGACACAGATACGGTAATCAGTCATCCGCCCAGGCTTTTTTTATTACAGAATTATATCGAGTAGCTTATTCTTACAGGGCTGAAATGTCTCTGAAACTTGGGGTACTCTAAGACAGACTAGATGCTCTATCAGTTTTCTGTATAATATGGTACTTATTTCTTGACCTACGTTATGAGCTGAACTTCCAGAGGCCTTCCAATGATTTACTTGTTACAGAAAGAAAATTAGAGTACAAGTTCAAGTGCCCTGAAGAAGAATAAAGATCTTGTGAAGTCTCCAAGAAAAAGTTTGTTAATAGCTAAGTGTATATGTTTGCTGAGTATCTTCTTTTCCTTCTTCTTCTTTTTTTTAATGGTCGGATATTGCTATTTCAGATTTCATTCCTGATGTCAGACCTGTTTGTCAATTGAAAATTGATGTCAGAATCTCCAGAGGATATGCAGGCAAGGTTGAGACAGTAAGTTGGAGTTGGTTGGAGGCAGAATATTGGATCGAGTTACCTTTTTATTTATAAGGGGGTGAGGAGGAAGCCCAATTAGGAGAGGCCCTTATGAAGGGTAAGACCTTCCATAAAAGAGATTTGCAGGTGGGCATTTCCCAACTTAAGCCATTAAAGAAGTACTGGTTAAAAATGGAAGGAAGGAAGGAAGGAAGGAAGGAAGGAAGGNATTAAAGAAGTACTGGTTAAAAATGGAAGGAAGGAAGGAAGGAAGGAAGGAAGGAAGGGAGGGAGGGAGGGAGGGAGGGAGGGAGGGAGGAAAGGGAAGAGGAGAGGGAGAAAAAAGGAAAGAAAGAAAGAAGGAAGGGAGGGAAGGTACAATGGAATATTATTCAGCCATAAAAAGGAAATCCTACCATTTGCGATAACATGACGAACCTCAAGGGCATTATGCTAAGTGAAATAAGTCAGACAGAGAAAGACAAATACTGTAGGATCTCACTTATATGTGGCATCTAAAAAGCCCCACAAATTCATCTCTATTCTTTTCAGCAACAGGGGAGGGTGGGAAGTGGGACTTGATCCATGTTTCTGGTGGAATCCAGAGGTCTGGATGTGCAGGGTGCTAGAAAGCTGTCATTACCGAGCCTCACCATTGCCCTGAGAGGACTTCTAGGTTTTGTTGGTTCTCTGTGTGCTTTAGGAGTCTTGTATTTCTTGTCTTTAAAATAATGCACTGCCTATCCTGAAAGTTTTAGAGGGCTTTTTCCTTTTCAACTGAGGGCTTGTTCAGCCTTTCCTAAGTTCTTTCCAGGCTTCAACAGAAATGAGGTAACCAAAGGTGGGACAATACACACTCCCCACTTCAGCAAGGGTCTACGCAGGCCCCCACCACACCGCTCATGCCCTACCTGCTTGGCTGAGTGTTTCCCTAACCCTGTATTTCCACCTGAGTGTTGTACCTGACCTGCTGTCCAATTGAAAAAGGCCAGCAGCCAGGCAGAGATACTGGAGGCAGATTTTTCATGGGGAGATTTTGAATCAGAAACGTCGGAAGCTGACTCAGCAGTTGCCATGCCTCTGTGCACCTCTGCCCCATCTTGCGGTGGTGTCTGCCGCCCAATTTCCACATCCCACAAAAGTGGTCTGTGTGGGCCTCTCTCCTACACTAAACCCTTCAGGATAAGGCTCCATCTTATTTTCTTTGTAACCCCAGCCCTTACACCTAGTAGGCCTCCTTTGAATGTTCGTTGAGTAAACGAATATTGTCTAGTATTTTGGACTTTGAATAATATACGGGTTCAACGGAGTAGTGAGTGGCTATAAGAAGAAGCTGACATAAGCACACATAAGGGACACTTTTCATATAATTTATGAAATAGCTATCCTTCTAATTATGCATATTCAGATAATTTTAAAAAGTAACTATAATTGATCAAACATGTATATATGCACTACATATGCTAGCATTTATATCTAACTGAATATGTAATATAAATGTTATTATCTACAGAAGAAAACAAGGCATTAAGAGATTAATTAAATTGCCCAAGATGGAGTAGCTAGTGAGTGATTTAAACGTAGGTCTATTTAAATCCAAAACTCACATTTCCTCCATCTCACACTGTGTATCTGAAAGTCTGCTAAATAAGATGGGAAATTCTCTGGTTCTTCATTCCTTTAAAGAACAAAGATGATCTTTCAGCATTTGCATTGCAAAGGTAACAGTAAACATTTGGAAAATGTATCACTGTACAAGGACTTGTGCGGGATAAAGTCCATTTGAAAAATGCCAGCAAGTGTCTTATAGGAAATGTTTTTATTAACTCTGGCTTTTAATTGTGATGGCAAAGGGGTGACCATTGTTAATTTCCTCCTCAGAGACTGATTTTTCTAAAAAGGGGTAAATGAAAGGGGTTACCAACGATCCGTGGGTACCTCTGATGTGCCAGGCTTTGTGCTGGCACTTTCATATCATCTGTTCACATTATCTCTTTTAATCCTCACAGTTATACAAAACTGGGGCTATCATCATTATTTGACAAATGAGTAATAGAGAATCAGCAAGATTTAGTAACTTACCATCACATAGGAATGAAGTGTTACAGCCACGTCCTAACCCATACCCATTTAAAAGCAAAGCTGTTGTTCCTTCTGCTGACTCACATGGGACCACTGTTCTAAATGCGAAGTTAGATTCAGACTTTAACGATGTCCAGGAGTAATAGACTCTTGTTCAATATATAATTAATAAATATTCAGTGACTTCTAGGTACTCAGAAATATGCTGTGTCTAGCACTAGAAGAGTTATTGAGCGGTAGCTTAAGTGAGCGTTTCCGTTGGGGCCGTGAGCACTGGTATACAAACTGGAGATTTATAAAAATTGTCCTATTCTACTTCCTGTTTACTCACAAACAGCCACCTTTGGAAAATTCATTCACTCTAAGACTCCAGCTGAACGTGGGCGGGTATCACTAGGTCATATGAACCCATTCACTGGCCGGCTGCTGTTCTTGATTATCTCAATAGCAGGTCAGTGCTCTGCCTAGACTATGTTTTATATTCCTGTCCAATAAAAAAAATATATGGTAAAACTAAATATTGCTGCCCACATTAGTCAAGTTGCTCTTTATGTTGGGAGGTAGCATGATTTTGAGGTTCAAAAAGGCAGACTCTGGAGTTAGGCTGCCTGGGTTCTAACCCCACTCCACCATGCACCACCGTTATCTGGCAAGTTACTTAGCTCCTCTGTGTGTCCGTTCCTCTGATGTAAGATGGGGAAAATAGCAGTGCCACCTAATAGGGGTGTTCTGAGGATCAACTGAGATAATATATGCAAAACGCTGAGAACAGTAATAGGCTTGTTCCCATTTCTTTCTGAAGATCTGCTGTATTCAGTGTCATAGCTAAGTCTTCCACTGGAGATTTTTAGTGTGTGCTCTCGCTTCTCCATGAATCTCTGAAGCTAGCCGGGAGTATTTCAGCAAATGTCCCCATGACTGAAGGTCACTACATAGTGAGACTGGCTGTCTAACTCAGGCAGTTGGAAGGAGGAAGGAAGGAAAGAAGGAATCAAAGAGCCTGCTTAGCCACTGTTCTTCCCATAATTATCCCAAACAACAAACTCTCTATGCAGACCCGGCAGTAGCGGTTCCCCAACCTTTTAAAAGAAGGGCTTTATTTTCACTTCTGTGAAGTCTTGAAATCATCAAAAGGGGAAGCCAACTCTAAAACACCTCAGTGGAGCTGGGAAAGGAGCACTTCTACTGGCTAAGTTTCATTTCCAAATAGAAAAGCATAACACCCACTGCAACCTGAAAACTCCTGTATAGTAAATGAAGCTTATCGTCATTGGTAATGCTTGTTCTGAGAATGGCTACATAGTGGCTTTAAAAGGGGCCTGGCTCTGAGGAAGGGGGAAAAAAAAAGCTAATACTTATTGAGCATTGACTATTTTCACATATATAATTGCATTTGATCTTTCCGACAGCCATCCAGTTTTGAGGAAAATGATGCTCAGACACTTTAGTAACTTGCAGAGGTGGCTTCTCTGTCAGCAGCAGTGTCAGAATTTGAACTCAGGACTTTGGTGACCAGCAATTAATTATCAGTTGGGGGCCATTTAATTTGTTTAACAGATTTTTTTTAACTCTTTCTGTGTGCCAGGAACCATGGTAAATATATAGATATAGAAAAGGACAAATGAGTCTCTACTCTCATAGGAACTAGAATCCAACAGGGGAGCTGACATATGTAAATACATTCCACTAATATACATTATAATCCCCTGGGACATAAACCAAGGGTTAAGCAAATTAAGGGTATTTGGGGAAGCCTTCTGGCTGGATACAGTCATAGTGGCAGGTGAGACATATGTGCTGATTCCTTTCTGCACCATTAGGAGCCTATAGAGTTGGCCACTTTAGAAGTACAGTAATACCTTGGTTTGCAAGCATAACTTGTTTCAGAAACAAGCTACTCGTATTGCAAGACATAGCTCGTTTACCAAGTTAAAATGTTTTAGAAATGTTTGCTTGTCTTGCGGAGCACGCGCGAACCACGTCACTCGCAGTCCACAGTTTCCCTGGACTTCAGCTTCTGCCATGAGAAGAAAAAGGTACAAAAACATCTGAGTGTTCACAGAACTGATATCCTGACTTCCCTGTACCCTCAATTTAAAGCTTTTGAGAATTAGTTATTCGTAGATTTGCCTCCATTACCAGCTTATAAGATCCTGAAAAACAGAGACTCCATCTCATTAACGTTTGAATCTTGTCCAGCACATGGAACAGTACCTCAAACAACAATCAGAGTTCCATAAATGTCTCTTATGCTGAACAGAACTGAATTGCTCAGAAAGAAGAAAGCCTGGTGTTTCTGTCTCTGAAAAGCCATGTTTTTTCTCCTGTGACAGAAACATTTTATTAATGACTAAATATGTCCTCTCTCATTGCCCAGCATCCTTGCAGTTAGGAAAGGCTACGTGAGTCGTTCTGGGCAATAATCTCTAAACAGAGGTAACGTATATCCTCTGGGACAAAATATTTAAGGGCCGGTAGACAAACCATTAGCTCCTATCTTTCCTTGCCATGGTGACTAGTCATGTTTTAGAAAGTGGAGCCTTTATCATCCTAGATCCCCAAATACCTAGGTGGAACATAGCCCGTCTCTTCATAATACATGTTGAGATGATGTAGCAGAAGCAAAAAATAAACTTCTTTATGTTTGGCCATTGAGATTTCAGGGTTAACTTGTTATTGCAGGATAGCCTTGTCCACACTGACTAATATAGCCCTCAATTGCTAAAATCAAAGAGATACTGTGGATGAAGCCAGCTCTGTTAGTCTCTAGGGAAGCTAATATCTGGGCTGAATCATAGGGTCAGAGAAAAGAAGCAGTACCCATTTATGGAAAACCAACTGAGTGAAACAGAGTCATCTTTGGTTTAGAATCGACTAATGGTTTTTTCCAACTGTTTACGGAACAGTTGGATGCTACAAAAGTACCCTACAAGTCACTGGTGAGGCACAAAGGATAGAGCAAGGGGGGACCCTGCCCCCAACCCTAAGCTGAACTTCACTTTTTCCTGTATTTTACATTGGGCTTCTATGGAAGACTTTGTCAAACTATTTGTCTTTTAATTGTAATTTTTTTAAAGGCTGGAAATCATTGATAAACTATTAGCACATTCACAAAGGAGAAAAATAGATAAAATCAAAATGACTATTCTGGGTAAAAAAAAAAAAGGATTGAGGCCATGTAAATTACAGTCACCTTGTCCCAAATAATTCTCATCTGATTTTCAGAAAAGATTGTTATATTCTTACTTTGAAATTCATCTTTAGCTACTTTCAGAGATGAGTTTCTTTTCTCTCTAATAATTATTTTTAAAATTTGGCAGTCACCTGCGCCTTAGTGAGTTTCCGATCAGTTATTGTAATTGACAGCTTTCTCCAGTCTAATGAACCAAGGCCACCAAGCTACTGTGATTGAAGTGTGGCCCAAAGAGTGTCTCCAGCAAAGCAATATTCTGCCAAAGTATGACATAACCAGATCATTGTCATCTTCTACATGGATTGTTCTAATCTTTTCACTTGGATAAAGATGAGATGTATGGTATGTCCTAAAAGAATGACTTATAAGGCAGTGTGATCTACCAGAAAAGAGTTCTGGTCTTTGCTACCTTGATGAGATCTCATCATCTCTGTGTTTTCTTTTCCTCAATTGAAAAAATAAGATGAGGGGGTAAGAGGAAAAAAAAATAATGACACTTGCCCTATATATCCCATGGCGTGTGTCTATGAGGATCAAATAATGTCATAATATGAGATAAAAGTAGTTGTATGTCTAGAATTAAAGATCCCCTCAGAAATGGATTTATAAAAAGAGACTTTGGCAGGCTGCTAGCATATAGTTTGATGAAGGCAATGCAAAGAATTCTGTAGCCCCTTTCACGTCTGGAAAGCGTGGCCGTATGGAGGGCACAAAGGGGCTTTCAGACAACCTTAAGGAAACAGCCTGGGGCCCATACACACTGTTCCTGCTTTCACTGGGGGAAGCATAAATCAAAGGCGGGTACTTCACTCTTTAATGGTACGTTATTTCCCTTTCAGTGCTGTTAAGAGTGCCCTGAAGTGACCACTTTCACAGAGGCTAAGAAAAGTAGTGTAGATGCACGAGAGAAGCTTTTTATTGCCCTATTGTCGAATTCCCTGAAAACTAGAGGAAATAGCTAAAATGGAGACACGCTACTGCCCTGTTTGTTTGTTTTTTCTTAATATCAAAGACCAAATCTGCTCCTTTTAGACTCTATTTTTCTGACTCAGGAAGGCCAGAAAGGATTACATGGAGTGTATAAACATGCACACACACACACACACACACACACACACACACACACACACACACACACACCCCAAGGCCACCTTGTAAAGATAAATAGTAAAGACTATTACCATTTAGTCTTCCTTTTTAAACTCTTAGTTGATATATTACTGCATTAATACTCGTTTATCTTTGAGTTACCTAATTTGCCCACCTTTCTGTTCTTGCAAATATTAAAAATGTCTTTTCAGACCTTAAGAAATGAGTTTGTACAAGTCTGATACTCAGCTCACCAACCCCCAGAGAAGCAACCTCCAGTGGCTAAGGGTGCATGGAAGTCCCAAAATAGAGACCTGACCTGCAGGGCACCACTTAATCTTTGCACCCTCCGTAAAGAATGCCATTGATATTTTGAAGCCGGCTGACATGGGTGGTGGGTTCTTTGTATCTGAAAGATGCCCTTGTTCTCTCTGCTCTTTCAGAAGTCCCACAACCTCACACAATCCCTTCAGTCACTTCTTGTCCCTTGTCTTGGAGCTCTGACTCACTTACCCAGGGGGATTTTTTCCAGCAGGTAGAGATAGCTCTGAAAGAAGTCATTGCGAATGGCTTTGTGAAGGATAAAGGACATGCTATGTCGGCAGAGTTCATCGTCGGTCTTCTGCCAGCGGGATCTAAAGGCCAAGTGGGCTCCCAGGTGGGCCATGGAGGAGGGGGATATTATTATTCCTACCGAGAGAGGAAGCTGGCCTGGCTGTTTCTTTGAATTAGCCTTCTCTTCCTACACGAACTTGAGACTGTCATTTTAAACCAGTGCCCTGTCCATCTATATCAGGACAGGCCGTCATGGGGCGTGGGGGGAGGGGCAGCAGACGTGAGGCGGTCAGGCTCTTGGCACGTCCGTGTCTGATTGCTTGGGCGACACCACTCCATGCCAGCAGGTGCTAAGTAAAGATGAAAAACAGGCTGAGGGAGATCCTGCTTCATCCCGGCTTGGCAGAGAAGTGCGTCTCCTTTAGCTGCCTCTTCAAACAGGCAGGCGCAGAGCCCGCTAACACCCTGAATATTTGCTTTAATTTGATTCTTAAATTGGAATAGCTGAATTTCCATTTCAAAGAGTTGTGAATATTTTGCAGGAGATCCTGTTGCCTGATTTCCATCCTCTCCTCCTGGAACACTGAATCCTCAAGTTACAAGGACCCTTCAAAGTCATCTTAGCCACTCGCCCTCCTTTCATCAGTACAATTTTGCCCAGATTGTTCCGTAGAGGTGGATATGTGTTTCCCATTTTTTAAGGATCTTCAAGAGACACGATTCTATGAAAGCCTGTTTTGATGTTAAATACCCTTCTGTCAGCAAACTATTCCATTTAGCTTGCTCTGAACGACACCTGGTCATGTCAGCCTGTTTCTTCCTCTCTGCCTATTGTGGATGTGACTTTGCTCCCAACTACTCATTTGCTCTCTGGACTGGGTGTCTTCTGATTGTCACTCCAGGTCCACACTCTACTTTCCTCGTGTTACTGTGTGGAGGCTGATCTGTATCGACTCCCTCTGGCTCCTAGTTGGGTTCGGCCAATTGGTGGTGCCAGCAAGGACCTGGGGGAGCGTGAGTCACCATATTTACTCCCCTGACGGCTTCCCCGAGGAAATGCCATAGGCAGACTGCTCCTGAAGTGGAGAATCATAGCTTCTGTCTTGGGGTCTTCCCGTACACATACCCTTTTCTAGGTCTGATAACGGCTCCCTCCTCTCGCTGCTTCAGGCCTTGGGGTGGAGGTGTGCCAGGCCGTTGCAAACCTGGAGAAATCCATGATTCCTTGTCACTTCCCTGCACTCACCCACACCTTTGTAAATAGCCCCTTTCCTAAACTGGCTAAAATTCTCAATTCATGAATGCCACCTGTTCCCTGTAAAGAACCATGGCTACCATTTTATCCCTTTAATGTTCCTAACAGGAACATCCACAGGAACTCAGTATTCCACCAGCCCCATACCATGTGCTTCACGCCTCTTCTGTTAGGTGGAGGTGATGGTAATCGTGTGTATCTCTTATGACTGTTGTGGGGACTAAATGCATCCCATGTAAATACGTCAGGGCTGGGCACACAGCACAATAAAATAAATGCTAACTATTAGCATCATAATCTTTGGGGGGGAAAGTTAATGGTGAGTTATGGGTCTTAAGAATACTTTACGTCTCTCTGGCTGTTCTTGGGTTACATTCACTGTGACACTGTCTCTTCGCATGCAATTTCACCACATATCGAGGCGATTATTTGCACTCGATGTATTTAAGAGTTGAAACAATAAGAAATCCCAACGCAGTGTGCTTTCAGAGCTCCTGCATCTATCCTTTAGAATTTTCTGTTGCTTTGGGGAAAGCTAAGCAACAAAAGAAGAAAGTGAAGAAATCTTCTCTGTTACTCATATTCGTCAATGCTTCTACCGGGAGGCAGGTTCTTAACCGTAACATTTCAGTCAGTTTTGATGACCTCTCATATACTGGTCAGGATGCTGGGTCTTAGGGGACAGACTGGCAATCGCTGACTCCGGCTACTCAGTATTCCTTATGTGGCGACTGGTATTGGCACGTTGCTCCCTCTTTACAGCCCGAATTTTCTTTCACTGTAAGATGGACATTAATTACTCACTTGGAGGCGGATTATTAAGGGTTCTAAGAGCTCTGTATTTCAGAACCATCATTTTTGAGTGGGAACGAAAGACGGATTGGTTTATACAAAATGCCTTTGTCAGCTTTTGTTTACCTCCGTGAGTCACATTAGATTTTGTGACTGTTTCTCATACCAATGTAGCTTGCACTCGTTTCTGGCTCATTGCATCTGTTTCCTTATGCGAATCATTTTTCTCTCGTAGCTGAAATGCTCTATTTGCTACCACCTCATACCACCTTGACCGTATTCATACTCACTGAGTGAGGTTCTGATATAGATCTCAAGTCTACCAGAGGCACCCAATTTCAAGATGAGAAAGGAAAACAATGAATGTAGAGGAGAGAAATAGGACCGTAGCAAGGGAAGGTGGGAACTCTGAATTTATCTGGGTTGGTTTGTCTTCTCACAAGAGATCCTTTGGTGAGGAGTAAACCACTGTTAAAAAATAAACTAGCATGCATGGAGACTCAGAAATAAGAACTCAAAAGGAAGCGCCAAAGCCCTATAGAAAGCATGCTCACCAGTAATGTGGTAAGCTAAATATTTGGGGAAATCCACTCAATATAAAATACATATCAAATTAAAATTCCATGTACCTTAAACTGAGATCAAGAATATTTCTAGATAAGCTGTTATTTATCTACAACCTATATTATTCAAGAGATGTTTTTTTTTCTCCCAGAGAACTTTTTTTAAACGATCATGATGTACCTGTTTTTCAATTCAGCAAACAATTGAGACATTCTCTTATACACGGCAATGTGTTAGACTCTTGATGAAAAATTAAATGTGATTTTCTCCCTGAGACTAATACTAACTTGCTGATACTGCCATAATACTAGCTAAGGCTTTAAATTGTAATGCCTATTCAATCCTTATGACAACTCTAGGAGGGAGGTTATTTTCCCATTTTACAAATGCAGAGAATGAGGTTTAGAAAGGTTAGGTTTTAGCTGAACATCACACAGCAAATAAATTGCAGAATCAAAATTTGAACTTGAATTTGCATGTGTGTGTGTGTGTGTGTGTGTGTGTGTCCATACCCATACTGGGTGGCTGAAACAAGGCTGAAATAAAAGTAATATGTTGATAGCTGAATCAGGATTTCCCAGCTCCCCACTCAGGAAGCTATATGGATTGCAAAGGTTGAAATAATAGGCCAAAATTAGCATAATTAACTTTAGGATAAAATTATCAATGTTCGAGTGTGTTCTTGTATGTAGGTTTTAGTGAAAATTAATGGTGAGATACAGGATAAATAATTCTTGCCTGATAAACTTAATGTGTATTTGTGCTGGAATGGGCATTTCAGTAGGCTTGAAGCTTGGAATGAGAGTGCAGTATAAACATTGTGCAAAACAGGCTTCACAGAGTGAGTCTTAATGCAGACCACTAGGCCTTACTCCACCCTACACTGGTCCAACCCGACATGGAGTGTTTGCCTCTTTCTTTATCATCTTCTGTTTAAGTATAGGCACCTCATCAAAGGTACCTCTGATTATATCTTGGAAGTCACTAACAAAGCCCATTACCCTATATGTGCCTGGAATATATGCGACAAGTGGGAGTTTAGGTGACTATTTTCAACCACTTGTAGCACTTCATGGATACAAAAAGGCTGTCCATTGGGCATCGAACCTATTGGATTCAAGGTCAGCAGTCAGGTCTCAACTTAACACTCATTATTAAATGAAAATGGGGCTTGAGAGAAATGACCCTTTGCAGCTGAAGAAGTATATAACCATCATTTTCAGGTTAAGTCATTCAGTTTAACAGACAGAAATGCTGGCGGGACCTTTGTAGACTCCTTGCTGTCTTATGAGGAGGAGAATTCAGCCGGGCAGCTTCTCTCTCATTAGGGGGTTTGAGCATTCAGAAAAAAAAATACCTTCGCATCTTTAATAAAGGGGATAGTGTCCCTGCCTAAAACATGTTGTGTGTGAATGTGCGCGCACACGCGTGTGTGCTTTTCTCATTTCCCTCATTTATGTTAATTGAAGAAACTATACAACATTGAAGTGCATATCACTCTCCCTTAAAATATAGCAATGCTTGATTTCATGTAATTTAGTATTTCAGTATGACCCCAGGTTGGTAACGTGCATAGAACGCTATATAGGCAAATTCATCTTTGCACGTTTTCCCTAACCAAAAGATGTTAGATAGTTATTAAGAATAGAAAAGGACATTATACATTCTTTTTTCACCTTACTTTGACGAATTAAGAAATAAGGTGAAGTCTCAGGCTGGCATCCTCATGGTTCCGTTTTCCCTTCCGTGGGTCCCCCTGACCTCCCATCGTAGGAGAAAGGCAAGTGGGAGAAGGAAGCAGCAACGTGCATTTGGCTGTAAAGAGAACCCCTCCTGTCAGTGCTAATGGGTCTTTCGGGCCTGGGGACAGCGTGCAGTGAGGTGGGTGAGCAGGTGGGCCCGGCCTTCCCACCTTCGCGCGGGAAGCTGGAAGAGCGGGCTTTAGTTCTGATAGGTGAGAAGTCTGCACAGACTGTCGCCCGGAAACGGAAACCGTGCCCTGCCCCCATGCGCCCCCGTCATCAGTGCTGCTCCCTGGCCTGGCGTCCTGGCTCTGACTCACCTTGCCCCTCGCTTTCCGCTCAGCAGCGTCGCCCTAAGTACACGCGTCGCCACGCTTTTCCGACGGTGCAGTCCAGATTTGGCTTAGACTGGCCTCTGATGTGCAGCTGGAAGCGAACACGTCAGGACCAGACAGGAATCCCAAGGAGCCCTAAATACTGAAAAGAACATTCTGCCCCCCACACAAAATGTACCAAATAAAAACATTTTATTGTTTGATATTTGCCTCCCAAATACC
>NW_017731356.1:2536736-2565377 GCF_001890085.2 Hipposideros armiger | reverse complement strand
ATTGAGGAAGTTTCTCTTTATACTTTATTTATTTATTTATTTATTTTCAGTTACAGTTGACATTTAATATTATACTTGTTTCAGGTATACAGACAAACATAGTGGTTAGACATTTATATAACTTACAAAGTGATTCCCCCCCCATCAAGAAGTCTAGTACCCACTTGACACCATGCATAGTTATTACAATATTATTGGCTGTATTCTCTCTGCTGTATTTCATATCATCATGACTTTTTTGTAACTACCCCATTTTGTACTTAATCCCTTCGCCTTTTGCACCCAGCTCCCCACCCCCACGCCCGCCCCAGCAGCCACCAATTTGTTCCCTGTATCTATGAGTCTGGGATGCTTGTTTGTTCCCACTACAAGCTGCAAAAATAAAGGCTTTCTTCTCCGACATACTTACGTTTTCTTATTTTCTAATTGGCTGGGCTTTGAAAATTCTGAAATAGTTCAGACTTACAGACATTGGCCAAGCATCCAGTGTTAACAAATGTAATATTATGCTGTATATGCTTCAGATTATTGTTTTTCTTTCTGAGAACTAAATACTTATACAAATACAGTTGTGAATGCTTCCCCACCCCCATTGCTCTGCTGCCTACCTTGGAAAATACACTCCAATTTGAGGTACATTCCCTTCCTCTCTAAACTTTTATATTTTTAGCATAGATGTACTTATCCATAAACAAGATTCGAACTGTCTTGTTAAATGCATATGAATTGGATCCTGCAATTCTGTTTGCTGAGTCAACAGTCTGCTCTCGATATGTCTCCCAGGTTGTCCCATGTTCCGTGCACAATGGGGAGAGGATGAGAACACACACACACACACACACACACACACAGTGCATTCATTTTAACGAATGCAGTATTCCATTGTTTAACTATAGCACTTTTTACCGTCCCCTGTCAATAGACATTTAGGTTGTTTCTGATTTGTTTCCAACCTTTGCCTGTTGCCAACATCCCTCTGAAAACCTCCTGGCACACACGTGTGAGAGTTGCTCTCCCGAGCACACCCAGGAGGAACTGGTGTGTTGCACAGTATGCACGTTTAACTTCGCTGCAAAGCTACTTTCCAACATGGACGCACAAAGTTATCCACCAGCAGTGTGAGTTTCGGTTCCCCCATACTCCTCCTAACGCATGGGATGCTGTTTAAGTTTTGCTGTTCTGTGTTTATGGATGTTTCATGGATAAAATACTAAGTCATCATTTTTATAGCACCTAAACTGTTCCTGTCACCCACCATTCTCTGTTCTTTATGTATAATTCAATTCATGATGCTTCTTTGAGAAGTTACTTCTTAAAACCCCCACGCTGTAGACAAGGAAACTGAGGCACTGAGAGGTTGTAGAATGTGCCCAAGTCACACGGTTCATAAGCTGTAGAGCTGGCCTTTGAACCCAGGCAGCCCAGCGTGAGTGTTCATTCTCTCACCCCTGGACACAGCACGTAGGCCTGCGTTGCTGCCTGTAGACCTCAGGGTGTTACAAGTCCACTCCTCAGCTCCCGGGGTCTGTCTCCCGCGGGAAGCCTGTGTCACCTCCAACATTTCCTTCTGGCTTTGAGTTCCCTTTTGTGTCTGCTGCCTGGGAATTTCCACATCGTTTTGAAGCACAAAGACGTATTTAAAATTTGTAATTGTTGTCTTTGTAGCCCAGGCTGCTCTCACAAAATACCATGGACCGGGCAGCTTAAAGACAGGCTTTATTTCTCACTATTCTGTAAGCTGGGAAGTCCACAATTAAGTTGCAAACTAGTGAACTCACTCTTTATTTCCAATAGCTCAATAACTGGTATTCTGTCATTATTTCATCTATTCAAGAAAACTGCCTATAAAATGGTAAAAAAAAAAAACGAAAACAAACAAGTAACAAAATCCACCATATTTTCAGTAAAGTAGCAAGAAAGTCTGATTGTTGCAATTTTTCCATCTCAAATTATTTCGGTGAGGCTCTTCTGTGAAAGAGGGAAAAAAATTATGTATCTATCTATCTTCAATTGTGCAAGCCGCACCCGCCCTGGGAAACCAGACATGAAATGGTTGAGATGGCCAAAGGTTGTCACTGGGGACTAGGGATTAGAACCTGGTCAAAGCAGCAAATAAAAAAAATTTAAAAAGCTCTTAAAAGAAGCTGACAAGGGAAGCTTAAATCTTATTTAAAGGGTTGGGTTGTACTAAGCCTTGAAAAATTCAATCCTCTGGAGGACTATAGCTCACTAAGAAAGCTCCATGTAAGTTTATCATGTATCCAACACCTAGACATTGGGCCTCGGAGACCACTAGGATAATATTTCCTCTGGATTAGCACTGAGGCTTGGAAGTGACATTTGTATGAGGCATGCTCTAAACTCCATGGCTTTTCCAATTATACAATGATCATTCTGAGGGGGGGAAAGCGCTTACTGCAGAGAGAAGTGGCCTTGATTTATGTGTCTTGGGTAATCTTCCTTTTGCCCACACAGTCACTCTTAGAATGAGTATGCGTCCCTTTTCCTTTTGCTTTTAACTAAAGTTGTCTTTTGATTGGTATTAAGGGTAGGGCATACTTGTTGTAGTGCGGTTTTTTTTTTTTCAGTTCCACCACATCCAAAAGAACGATTGTCCAAATCCTAGTTGCAGGTGACATCCGCAATTCAGTTGTGCGAATAATGCAAAAACGTTACTCTGAAATGCCAACCCCGGGCCAGGGCAGCCTCTGAAGCTTTCCTGATGGATCTTTCACTGCACATGCTCCGTGGACCCCTCTCCATCTGCTCCATCTCTCTGATGAGAGCCAGGCAATAAGGAAGTGAGGCTGAAAGCTGCCTGTCCTTTACTCTTGGTCCGTCTCTCAAGATCTCTGGGATCGCAAGTCTCCTATCGTTCCGGTTACGAAGGATACTTTGGATGAATTAATATCTAGTGACAGCCAAAGTCATAAACTACTTGAGTCCCTTGGGTCATTTTTCCAGGCTGATTTTAATAGTACTTTGGTCAGGATATGTGTGCAGTTGTGAACATGGACCAGGTTTGGGGACATAATTTAAAATAGTGCAGAGAATAAGCAAGACGGACTTGCATTTGAAGCCAAAGGAAGCCAGCTAACTTTCGTCCCACTTCATAACTGCAGGCTGGGTCCCTAATTGACTCATCATTTTTACAAACCTGTGAAACCTGCCAGTACTGGGGCTGAGGAGCAACAGATCATGGCTGAATCACCGCAAATCCATCACCTCTGGTAGAAAAGCAACTCTGAGATTTACTGAGTAGGTCAGTAGAATGAGCATCCTCCAGAGAATTCTTCCCTCTGAAAAATAAAATATATCGTAAATCCAAGTGTCATAAGCCAAGTGTGAGAAAACAGTACATTTCTCTACACTTCCACGTATTCTATAGACTAAGGATTAGAAACCTGGTGTGAAAAAATTCCTGGCGTCAATTCACTTACCCACTCAGTCCCTCACCTCACCTTTTCTTTTTCCCACCCCTCATTTCCTGTTCCTGTCCTCATCTCCTTTACTTCTTTTCTCTGGTTTCTGAGAGTTTGTGTTGAGACCTGAAAGTCAGTCAGTTTTGAGTTGTAGGAAAGTTCTGCACCCACTTGGAGCTCTTTTCCCCAGTTTTACAGAAATTTAGGATATACACATTTTCAGAAAACAGTGACAATTGGTGGTTTGTATGTATGTATGTATGTATGTATGTATGTGTTTTTTAATTGGTGGTTTTAAAGTTAGGCAACCCTAGAACCACCTTTCAAATCAGCATTCACCTAAGTGAAACCAGAATAATATAAAATTAATATTCAAATATGGTGATTGAAATACCATTTCAGATTTAAAGAGCCACGTGAGGCAGTTGTTAAGAATGAGAGGAGGCCCAGCCTATGAGCAGTTATGCAGATTTGCTCTGACTCAGTAGAATTTAGTGCATATCATCTGGGAGGGGTCACATCAGAAATTTAGAACACAAACAGTTTGGAGGAATCATGGAACGTTGGCAGCTAGATAAGGTCTCATGATAGAATGAAAGCTGATGCCTCAAAAGGCTATTTTACACCTGTGCATTCATTTAAACCAGTCTTTTGATCACCTACCATGATCTAGACCCTGTAGTGGGCACTAGTGGTCCAACAGTGAACAAAACTAATCTGAGTCCCTTGTGCTCATGAAGCTTAGTCCAGTGGGGGCAGTAGGACAACTCAGTAAGATAACCACTCCCTGTGAAAGCAGGTATGTCTCTGATGAGTGCCAGGGAGAGGCACACGTGGCCCGAGAGCCCACCCAAGGTCACACGGTCTAGTCAGGGGTAACTACTCGGAGAAAGTCACCCTTGAGCTGAGATCTGAAGAATAACCCAGAGTTACCTAGAAGCATAATTAGAGGTAAAGAAGGCTGCTCCCCATGAAAGTAAAATTTTGCCACCAGTGTTCTTTTTCTCTTTTTTTTAAACATAGATCATTGTTAAGATTAGGATTAAAAACTGTTAGAAGAAGCAGTATGAATAGGTGGTAACTCACTTTTTCCTCCCAGCTTTATTGATTATAATTCGTAATTATTGGTATATAATTATTGGTATAATTCGCCAATAAAAATTATATATATTTAAGGCATACAACCCGATGTTTTGATGTATGTATACATTGTACAATGTTTACTAATTAACATTCATCGCTTCACATAGTTACTATTTTTTTTTTTGGTGAGAATTTAAAATCTACTCTATTCCCAAATTTCAAGCATACAATGCAGTATTATTAACTATTGTCACCCTCCAGAATTTATTTATCCTGCGTGTCTGAAACTTTGAAATGTTATATGTTCAGACCTCAATGTAAAGGAGCCTGCTCCAGCCCCTTGCTGGGTCCTATTCCCAGGATCTCCCCAGCTAGATTGTGGCTTCGATCCTAAAGTTTAGTAATAAAAGAAAGGATGGGCGAGCGTTCCAAGAAAAGGGAAGTGTTGTGCAAGGCCCTCTGGCTGAGACAAGAAGCAGTCTAAGCTGAGTTTTATGGATCATGTCAAGGAATTCTGTCTTAACTCTAAAAACATAGAAAGGCATTTGGAGCATCGGAAACAGAGGGGAAGAAGGGTGGAGACGGGCTGACATCAGCAGGTTCGCATTTTGGAAAGATTATTCTACCTACAATATGGAAAACAGATGGAAGGAGTGAGATGATGAGAAGTTTGATTGTGCCTATAACCTTTGCCTCCGAGATAGTAGTAAAATGAAGGGCCTTTGGCACCTTTCATGGAAGAAGGATATAATAATCACTTCTCAGCTTAATTATTCAAATGCTATTTCTTGTACACCAACTATGTGCTAATTTGGTAGTGGGGCTACATCAGAGGCAAAATAAAGTTCCCTGCCCTCCTGGAGTTTACATAATAGACAAAATGTAAAAGTAGTAAATAATACAGCCTCTTAGAAGCTGATAGGTGCAAAAAAAATGTAAAAAGCAGGATAAGGGGGATTTGGAGTGAGAAGAGAGGGAAATGGCATGTAGTTTTAAACAGGATAATCGGGATCATTCTCTGACAGGGCGTGTTTTAAGCACAACTTGAAAGAAGTGAGGCATCGCCTTGCAGATGTCTGGGAGAAGAGCGTCCCTGGCCAAGAAGCAGCTAGAGACGGGTTGCTAAGATGGCAGCACCTGTGGCTTGTGTGTGGGACAGCCGGGAGGCCAGCGTGCCTGGAGCAGAGTGGACACGATGGAGGAGAGTAGAGATGAGGATGGAGAAGTAACGGCCCAAGGCACGCAGGGCCTTGAGGCTGGCGGTACCTGAGTTGGGGGGGGGGAGTCATTGTCAGGTGTTGAGTCAAGGAGTGTCACGCTTGACTTCCTTTTTAAAAGGATCACCCTGCTGCTGTATTGAGAATGGACTAGAGCAAGGCAAGAAGGGAAGCAAGGAGGCCAGGTAGTAGGTTTGTGCCATAAACCAGGTGAGGGATGATGGTGGCTCAGACCGTCGTCACTGGACTTCTGAGCGACAGCAGTGGCAGCTAGAAGACACTAATAGAGAAAGATTTTCAAATGTCTGAGAAAAAAATTATTTTAATGCTAAAATAATAATACTCAGACAAGCTATCAATTTGGAAGTATAGGAAGGACATGGAAAAAGGGACCAAAAATTACCCCCTGTGTACCGTTTCATAATAAGATACAAAAAATGTGCTGCACCAAAACGAGATTGTAAACCAAGAGAAAGACAGGGATGGTTCATTCTAAATGAGACAAGACTCTTAGAATTTTGTTTGAGTAAAGAACACAATCGTCATGGCCTTTTTCATTTATAATCCTTTTCTAGTTCAACAAAGAAACCTCAGAAGCATGTATAATTTTTCACAAAAATGACATGTCCATTTGAATATTATTGCCAGGGCAACAAATTATTCAATAATACAACCAGTCAGATTGGGAGATTTTAGAAGTAATCTATTTAATAGGACATAGCAACAAATTCTAACATCTGGGTGTCTAAAAGTTTCCTTTGTGCAAATAACACTTCCAAGAATAGTTTTAAACAAATAACAGAATAGGCAAATATATTTTTACACAAATTTTAAGACTGGACAGGAGCATAAAATTGAGACTTTTGTAAACTCTTCCCAGTCATCATTTTATCAAGATGAGTTTTATGATGCAGAAGAGTGTATCTGCTTTATGCAACTGTAAGGAATGGGGGAATTTTTCCCCCTTTTGGTTTTTCTCAGGTTTCTTTCAACAGCTTTCAGGAAGGCCTGCAATATTTAAGGTTAAGAACTGGAATTCTATTAGCACTGAGAAAAAGATTAGCAGACCCTTGAAGCTCAAAGCTTACATTCTGATAATTAAAGGGCAGAATGTTATTATTTAAAAAGGGACTAAGGGGCAAGTAGTATTTTGAATCTGTAGGATCCAGGAAATTGGGGAATCCATGTGAAAAGAAGAAAAAAAATCCCCAGGATGCTAGTGAAAAGAAGCCTCCATAATGGCAGGTGTGCAGTTTTTCTAGAAAATCACTGGTCCAGCTTAGAACAAGAAGGAGGTCTCCAGGAAGAACCAAATAGATTACCTGCGATGTTGGATATAACAGGAAGAGATTAACAGAGGACAAATTTGTGATAGGTACATAGAACTCTAAGGAACTCAAAAAGGAGGTATTTGTTGATTCCAGAGAAAACTGAAAGTTACAGAAGAATAAAAATGTACATCATTATAACTACATGGAACAGCTATGATATTGTTCATATAGTCATAATATTACAAATGTTGAATATAAATTGAATTTAAAAATTGTGATGTAATGTCTTTAAAAAAATGGGAGAAGTGAAGCAGGGATAGGAGGCAGCGGTGTAAGAAACCTAATCTTCATTTTCCACTAAAAGGATGTCAATGGATAATGTCTAACACTGGAAAATATCAAATAGCAATAGAAGAATGATATGTAGAAAAAAGCTGGTAAATGCAGAGCGAACAGCTCAAAGAGTTGCCTCTGGAGAGGAGGCATCAGAAGTGGGTGGTTGGTTTGGAGCAGGGGACCAAAGGACCTTTGATGAGCACTGTTATCTCTACCACGGGCATCCACTGACTCTCAGGGTCTAAGATGGTACAAGCAGTTTCAAGGACATACAGGGCAGCTCTGTGGCTCACCAGTGCAACAGAGGTGCTTCGGATTGGGGAGGAGGTTAGTGGAGCAGGATGGGCATGTACGTGATGGCCTTACTTCTATGCCCTTTCCATGAAGCTTCTGGGAAATTGGCAAGTTTGAAACAGGCCAAGGTAAGGGGCAGACAACACCACTTCCAGGTAAAGCCGAGTATTTAAGGCTCTGGGGGCAGTTTGGGTCTGATGACTTATTATACACAGATATGAGTAGGAGAAAAAGTGAAAAGGCTTAGAATCAAGACTCGATTTGAAAGCATAGTAACAAAATCTTGCATTTGCATCGGAAGTTTTAGTTTACAAAATGTGTTTGCAGACAGTTCCCAGCTTACATGGGTTCAACTCAATGACTTTTTTTTAACTTTACTGTGGTGGGACAGTGATACGCATTTGGTAAAAACCATACTTCAAATTTTGAATTTTGATCTTTTCCTGGGGTCGCGATATGCAATCCAATACTCTCCGGTGATGCTGGGCAGCAGGGTGAGACACAGCTCCCAGCCAGGCACTCCAAAGTCAACAATTGATACTTTGCAATGTGCTGTGTTGTCAGTGTTTTTGGATATTTATTGTGTTCTGAGCACGTTTAAAGTAGTAGGCTAGCCTGAGCTATGATGTTCGGTAGGTTAGTTGTATTAAATGCATTTTCGACTTGGCGATATTTTAAACTTACAGATGGGTTTATTGGGATGTAACCCCATCATAAGTCAAGAAGTATCTGTATATTCATCATTCTTCCATGACTGTGCAAGATAAGACAGAAGAAGTATATAGAAAAAAACTTACAATATGGAATGACAATCTTTAAAAATGTTTTAGCAACAGCGTTTGAAAGATTTGTTCTATTTCTTCTCTTCTATATTTAGATACTATTATCCAGTGAACTTCACAGAAACAAAATTTGAAAGAATATGCACAGTGACGTTTCACTACTTCCACATTGAGGCTCCATTTAGGCCTAAGTTACACACAGACATAAAAATATTCATACGCAAGTAAAGCTAACATAATAGAGAAAAATACTGTATACTCAATCAATCTCAAGATTAATATCAATTCTGCTTAATTTAATACTTCCCTAATATAAGCATCTTTCTTCACTTCTTGTTATAAGTATTAAAACTATGTCTGGGGCCGGCCGAGTGGCGCGATGGTTAAGAACTCGCTTGGGATGCCAGAGGGCCCCGGTTCGGATCCCACATAGGAGGGCCAGTGACACTGCCCTCTACAGCTAAGATGCTGAACAACAGCTCAACCTGGAGCTGGGCTGCCAGGAGTCGCCGGCGACGGCGTGGGCTGCAGTCCCTGTGGCAGTGGATTGCCATGGGCTACCGTGTGTGGCCAGCAGCCAGCGTGAGCGGCCAGCAGCCGCAGTGAGCGGCCGTCCAGAAGCCGGCGACTGATCTGCCTCGCCAGAGAAGAGTGCAATGATGGTGCCAACTTGGGCCAGTGAAGCAACATTCTCCACAACTAGATTGAAGAACAAAACGACAGCAACTTGTCTGTTCCCCTTTCCCCAATTCCCCAGCACTGTTCCCATCCCCCCAATTCCCCAATAAAAATATAAAAAAAAAAAACTATGTCTGGAAGAAAAAATTTGTCCAATAAGTAAATTTGAGGATAAATGTCTACACAGTAAATCTGATTTTCTTCAGTGAAGGTCCCTGCCTCTCATGAACACTTATTGGTATTTGTATCTTGATTTGGTTGGCAATGCCTTAATTTTATGAAATCATCCATAGTACTTCCACATGGAGTTGTGATAAGAGAATGATAGATAACTACACTTACATTTTAAGTCCCTGAAAAAATAATTAAATGATTCAAGAATGAGGTACTTCAACCTACTCTGTGTTGAGAAACACTCGTTAGAGCTGATAAGTGTTATGGGCATTGATAGAATTATACAACATATAAGCACAAGTTAAATATATAATCTATGAAATAAGCTAAAGTTGTGCTAGACGGGCACTGATTTGATTTTTATGACGTTGTGTAGGACCGTATGGCCAAGACATCATCACGTGCAATTTGAATCTTCAGCACCACGGCCAGCATCTACTTTGCCTGTATGCCTCTGTGAAGACTAGCAATGAATAGCACAGGTAACATTTGATTTCAGAGGTGACAGAATCCTTAGGTCAACCAATCAACCATCCTTTTAATCCCTGGATTCTCTCTACTGCCATCCAGACTCTGGTTTGGATGATCAGCATCATCCTATGGTTATAGTAATACATACAGCTCACATTGTTTGTGTAACATGTGCTGCTGAGTTGGCTGCAACTCTTGGCAACTCTATGAATGAGTGATGTCCACAATGTCTCATCCTCAACAGCCATGCTTGGCCTTTGTAAACTCATGCCTACGGCTTCTTTTATGGAGTCAATCCATCTTATATTGTCTACTTCGTTAAGCCATTAATATAAATAATAATTTAAAAAGGTTAATGCAGTCCTCTAACTCACATGTAAATGTTTATTCTGTTATAGAACTTTATTTTAGTGTCCAGTATATGCTAGTTCATTTGATTTACTGACGTTGTTTATTATAACAACCCTCCCTTGAGTGTAAGGCGAATTGCTCTAGGTTTCTAGGACCTGAAATGGGCTGAGAAGGAAGAAACAAGTGTGAGGAAGACACAATCCTTTGTCTCAAAGAATTCATACCATAGTGGGTGATACAGACATGGGTACAGCAAGCTATATAGCTGTAATAAGTTCTACAGTCTAAACAAAAGTGCTGGGGGAGCACAGACAAAGGAGAAAGGTATTCTGTTTTGAGAATCAATATTTTCCCAGGAAAGGTGGCACTGAAAGACAAGTCAAAGTTTTAAAGGGAGATAAGCAAGAGAAGAGAAACCCAGAGAAAGCAAACTACATGAGCTGGTTATAGATCAGTGAGAATACATGGTGCTGTGGGGTTTTAGAAGCAGTCTTGTGTGACTTGAAAAGAGAATACATGGTGGGTAGACTGAGAAGGTAATGAGGAGCCAGGTGGAAAAGTCCTCAGATGGCATGCTAGTGTATAGAAGCCAAATTAGTATTCGGATGAGATTGGTGTCCTTGTCAGAGCAGATGCCAGAGAGCTCTTTCTTTGTCTCTCTTTCCACATGCACATGCCTTGGAAAGTCCACAAGAAAATGTAGTGAGAAGGTGACTGTTTACAAGCCGGGATGAGAGTCCTCACTGGGAACTAACCCTGCCTGACCTTGATCCAGGACCTCTAGTGCTCAGAGCTCTGAGAAAAATACATTTCTGTTGTTTAAGCCACGCACCCTGGCATTTTGTAAGGAACATCCAAGCAGACTAAAACAGTTTATAAGTAATAGAATTAGAACAGAATGTGTTCAAGTCCTCTGACTCCAAATTCCAAGCTTTTTATATTGTGCCAAGTATTTTAAAATCCAGTGATTTGGCTACATAGGAAAAATGCACATGAAATAGAGAAAGACAACAAATGATAAAATGTTCAATTAAATATAATCAAGTGTAGGAGGGAGATATGATTGGAGATTTCATAGAGGATTGAAGGATTGGTATAACTTTGGCTAGATGCTAAGGAGATGGTTGGGTGGAAACAATAGAGAAAAGATAGTATAAAAAAGAGCAGAAATGAGCGTGGATGGCTGGCACCAAGCTCTTATATCTCATGGGAGAATTGGGATTTGGAGCATGATTAGTGAGTTGATTAGACTCATTGTGACTTCAGATGATAGCAGAGCCCAGCAGGAGAAGCACGTCAGTGTTGAAGTCATCTCCACCCTGAGGCAGCAGTGGAGATTCGGTTATGCCTGGCAGGATGGAACACCTTTACCTCAAAAGCCAGGGGCAACATTAAAAAAAAAAAAAAGCCAGGGGCTATGCTGATGCCGCCCCCCCCCCAATTCAAGGGACTCCTCTTAGGCAGGAGTTCTACCAGAGGATACCTCACTAAAAAGGAGTATCTAGTAATGGTAGCCATGGTCCAGAGGGAGAAAGCTCTTTAGAAATCAGGAAGTGTAAGGGGTAGAGAGAGGCCAGGACTCGACAGTAGGAATGGGGCCAAAGTGAATTAAAATGTACCCTGGATTTGTTTGAATCAGGTGTGGCGAGGCCAACAGATCAGAGGAGAGGACAACTGCCATTGAAAAGACAGTTTATTACCTACAATTCCCAAGAGGAGGGGCACTGCTCGGCTTGCAGGGCCCCATGGGAATGCACTTGGGTAATTCAGGAGGCAGAAGGAGAAAAGTGGCAATCATGTGCCAGAGCCTTTATGAAGGCTTTGGAGGAAAGGAATGAGTGAGGCAGGCTAAGGACACCATACAGGCTTAGGATGGGATGGTTTGAATCATTTTGGTGAGCTCTGGGGTACGGGGGTGGGGTGGGGGGGTGTCCCTGGCTGTCTGGTACTTGCCCCTGGGGTGATCTAGGGAAGGGAGACTATGGGCTTGGTGTGTAAGAATTTGATACAAAAGGTGATTGGAGGTATGGGCTGTGTTTGCTTGGTTTGCATATCAAAGGTGTGCTCTTAGCAAGTTGTTTGCTATCTCTAGGAGTTAGATAACCCTGGGAGGGGCCATCCCTTCCTGGGTCCCCATAGCCCCCAAAATGTCAAATATAGAAAATGAAAAATATGATTAATATATAAAATACTATCCAAAATGTGTAGGATGAAAGAGTAAACTGAAAGAATAGATCAGGAGTCAGGAGACAATTTGAACTTGATATCTGGTATTGAAACACTTGATTTAGCTGCTTGGATTCAGATAGATAGATAGATAATAGACAGATAGATAGATAAATAGTTTTATTTTTCCTTTTGTATTAAAGGGGCCACAGTATTACCTGGTTGAGTTTGGGGACAGCCCACAGGTTGTTACATAAATTAGAAATAAATTCAAATAACTGCATTTTCTGAAATTTGTGAAGTCGTTTAGGCCTAAGTATGTTATGCTGGGTATCATACTTTACCAAATCATCCCTTTGTGGGTTGAAACAATGTACTTCCAAATTTATAATTACATCCAAGCATCAGCTTACTTAACTTTTGGGCTCTAGCCCAGTAAGTTTTAATTCTGAACATATATTTAAAACAGACATGATTTTAAACCACATTTCATTAATGGGCTGTGTTTTAAATGAGTTTCTCTGTGTATGTAATGCTACTTTATGCTTGATTGGGTCAAAAGCTATTTAAAATCCCTTGAACCTCCAATGTATTATTATGTCTTAATGCCACTCTCACTTATGAAATATATGGAAAGGAGCAGAAATATTTTTTATATTTTTTTTCTGTTTTCTCCCCCAAAGGGAGCTAATTGTGCTTCTTGAAAGCAAGGTGACAATTTCTGATACAGGTTTATTTAATTTTTTTAAAAAATGACATAGAACAATCAAACATGGGCGTTAATGAGAAACATATGTGAGGCTCCAAATATTCTGGAAATGAATGCAAAGCAACATTCCAGTCAACACGGGTCAGATTTCTTGGCCTGTTTCTGCACAGGCGAAGTTGGGGAGCGTGAGAGGGTGAGCGTAGGCGTGCGACTGTTCACGGCCGTGTGCGTATCTGTGTGTGCTGTGCAAGGCCTGTCTGCTGCAGCTTCCAGAAGCCTAGAGAATCAATCTTGTACATGTAGCAAGCCACACTGCAGGATATTAACACTCGACCCAGAGCCTCTGTTCACACCAGCGCCAGAGGAAACACCAGGAGAGACGGAGCCTCAAGCTGCTAAAAAGCACACAAAGCAATGAGGAGAAACAGTTCCAAATCTCGTAAAAAAAAAAAAAAAAAAGGAAACGGTTTCAAGAACAACGGCCCATTTGTTCAGAGTGCCCACCAAGCAGGAGGGTAAATAAAACTCAGTACCTGTTAGATTTATAGGCAAATAATCATTATCTAGTACGTGTAGATGAGTGAAGGATAATTTTATGCAAACCACAATAAGTAAATTCAAACAGTGTGAACTAAGCCTGCCCAGTGAGAACAGGAAGTTCAAGGAGGAAAAAACGAAGGAAATGGCATTTTCTGTGCCGTGTATCACCAACCTGGGAAATCCATTATGGAGCCAAAAACTGGAACCGGGTTTTATAACGGCGATGCCTTGAAATAGAGCTATAAATCCCCCAGGACTTGTAGGGTGATTTCATACCTTCAGCAAAACTCTGCTCCCCAAGATCTAATTACTAATTGGCCTTACGTAGAGGATTATGAAGAATTAGTAAATTGGAGTTTTTACATGACGACTGTAACAGTGTAAATTCCTTGGGAGCCTTCACGGTGCACTCAATTTTTGAATGAGTCCATTTCAGTCAGTTGTCACGGCCAAGCCCCCTAACCCATGGAGCTTGGGGTTTTATGGACTTGTCTCAGAACAGTACAGCTTTCTAATCAAAATAGTGCTTTTATGAGATTTTTCAAAAGCAGGACATTTGACTTTGTCCGTTTAAAAGTCTCTTTACATTCCATGGGTTTTAAATTTGAAAGCGAAATCAGAGTTTTTCAGGTTCAGATTTCATTTACTCCTTATCAAATGTTGTTCCCTGCGTGGTAGTGGAGGATGAAACAGAAGGTTTTTCTTTTAAAGGATTATATAATACTTATAAATAAATTAATGAAAATAAGGGCATCAGTTTACTGGATCCCATTTGAAGAGCACATGAGCATTAAAACAGAGAGAAAAATGTTCTTAGAGCAACACGAGTGTAGGTTTTAGTGAAACCAATTTTGTTCAGATGGTTTTGCTGAATTAAAAGCACCAGTGTTGGGGCGGCCAGCTAGCGCTGGTGGTTAGAGCGCAAGCTCATAACACCAAGGTTGCAGGTTCAATTCCCACATGGGTCATGGAGCTGCACCCTCCACAACTAGATTGAAGACAACTACTTGACTTAGAGCTGATGGGCCCTGGAAAGACACACTGTTCCCCAATTGAAAAAAAAAAAAAGTGCCAGTGACTTCACATCATGGGTAGAAGCACAGCACTTTCAACAAGCCTGCAGAAGCTTTGAAGTTAGAAATAAGTGGGTTTAAATCTAGGCTCTGGAGGAAATGAGGGAGAACTGGAGAAAGGAAGGAAGGGAAGAAGGATGGGAGGAGCATGCACTGAGCAGCGTCTGCACCAGGCGTTGACCGTGGCGCGTTCACACATGTTTGTCTTCTGCTGTGAGTTGTGTGGTCTTGGGCAAATATCTTTACCTCCTTGGGCCTCAGGCTCCTTATCTATGAAAAGAACAACGGTCATGGGATTCTAGGGAGATGATGGCGGCAGCATACCATTTGGCTCCTCCAAAATCACCACATTAAAAAGACAGCGCCTGGAGAGCAGAAACAAAAATCCAACAAAACAGGGTAGCAAAGTACAACACAAACCTCAAAATACAAGCAGGTGGAGACAAACTACCAATGGCCACAAGACGTGTGTCATTGGCATCTGTGTGGGAAAATCCAGGGGGTAAAACGGGCATTTGGTGATCCTGGGGCTAAGGGAACCAAAAAACACCCAACAATTAATACCCGAATAGTACAACAGGTCTATTTGAGATGAGTGGTTGAAGCTAAGAAAGGTATTGTTCACTCCAGCAGCATGCAAGTGTAAAGACCCTGCGTAAATTCCATAAAGGTGAACCAGTCTACTGTCTAGGGACTCTCAAGCCTGACCCATCAGGGACCTGGGCTCTATACTGAGGAAAAGCTACTGGGACTGGAAGCATAATTTAGCAAGAGAGACAATAGGGATCAAGGAACAAAGATGCAGATAAAAGTGGGGAAGGTGAACAGAGCTAGGAAATCTCAGAAAGCAAGATGTTATACTTTTAACCCTGTATGCGAACAAGGAATGGTGTTTGAAGTTAGAGATGCTACTACTTTCTAAACATTCAGGAAAACTAATTTCATAAAAGTTAACAACAAAAACTATAGGGAGGTCAAATCCCATACAATCACAGTGAAATCATACCAGAAAGGCCGGAAACTTTCACTATTTCCAAAGAACTCAAACTATATGAATGATCTAAAACATGCAATAATAACGTAAATCAAAAGTAGAAAAATCAGAAATAAGCTGATACTGAGAGCTTCCCAGGGCCTGTTTTGCTTTTTTCCTTTGCTCCAAGTAAATTGACCAGCCAAATGAAAGAATAGAACATGTGTTCCTGGAGTTTATATTTGACTTTCCAGTTCAGGCTTTTCATGTTTGTTCAATTTTAATGATATTATAAACTCAAACGTACTGGCAACAGAATAACCTTGGAGTCAATCCTAGCCCAACATCTCAAGGTCTAAAACCAAAAGGTATTCTGGGAACCATGCAGATATTTAATAAGGTAAAATGAAACCAATCTTGCTAAAAATGTTTAAGCTGTTAATGCTTCCTTAGCTCAAATGGAGGAAATTTTCACCAGCAAGTCCCCTTGGTTATGATGCAGAGTATTAGAGTTCAGCGGAGAGAACATTTAAAGGGCAGTACACTTCACCACATCCTGGGGAGGCAAATAAATGAAATAAGTGGACAATCAGCATGGTGTTTACTCTGCTTTTACTTTGTTTTGTTTGGTGCCGGCAGGCCTGCATCTTTTACTCGGAGCAATGGCTGACGTCCTCTCAACAGACTCATTTGGAAAAAAAGTTCATATGCCGGAGAAAGGCAAAGGCAAGAAGAGGATTGATGTGAGAGGCGTGGTTCACGATTTGTCAATCTTGAGGTAGCAGCATCTTATTTTTCACCTCTCCCTCTTAAAAAAAAAAATCAATGTGGGCAAGGAATTGAAGTGCGAATTAAAGGGAAATGCATTTTAAATCTGTTTCATTACTAACACACAGGAAAGATCCTGACCTCATTTCAATGATTTCTCCGGGTCTTTCCTCTACACATACTTCCTCTCCTGAGACAGTAATCGTTATGCTGGGGAGACATGGATTTCGCAGGACATTTCCAAAACCAGAAACAATTCTGTTTCCAATATGCATTTATTTTATGACATATGTGCTGTCTACACAAAAAAGAAAGAAAAAAGAAAGGAAGGAAAGAAGGGAGGAAGAAGGAAGAAAAGGGTGAGGAAGAGAAGGAAAAGTTAAAGAAAGAAAAGTAAGAGTTGAAGTCAGATAACGTAGAATTTAATTTCATCCACTTTCTTATATGGCTGGGATTAGGTGACTCATTAGCACAATATATTCAACCCTGGAATTCATTTCTCCCCCAGCGTCAAAGTTATTATTGCTAACTGGTAGTTGCTAGGTATTGATCTGGAATCAACTGGAAGTTATGGTCCTGTTCTTAATGACCCAAAGAGTATGTCACACACACTAATAGCACCATCTTTCTTTTTTTTTTTTTTTTAGATTTCAGAAACAAATCTTTTTTTTTTTTAATTTTTTTTATTGTTAGTTTCAGGTGTACAGAACAATGCAATAGTTACCCTTTTCACCCTCACCAGGTAACAACCCCCCTCCCCCCATCTATTGCCCTCCCATTCCCGATATCATGCTTATCTATTACAATTCCATTGAATCCGTTCCCGTTCTCTACTCCATGTCCCGAGACTATATGTATATATATAATTATAGTTGACATACAGTATTATTCAACATCAGTTTCAGAAGTACAATGCAGTGGTCAGGCCTCTACATAGACTATGAAGTGGACTCCCCAAAAGGACATGGGTCCATCTGGCCCCCTAAGAAATACTTACAACATTATAGATTATATTCCTCGGACTGTCTTTTAGCACCATCATTCTTGAAGAGGTCGGGGAAGAGGAGAAAGCACTTTGGTGACCAGATAGCTTTCAACTCCTTCCAGCAGAAGTGTGTGTGGCAGTACTTGTCCTGTGCTTTCTTAGCTCTAAACATTTTCTCATTCTGCTACTAAGGCTTCAGAGGAAACATCTGTAGCTGCTCTATAACCTATATAGTTGCTACTATAGCCATTGCCTGAATTTATCCCAACTAGACAATACGTCTTTATCTCTGAATGGTGCCTGCAACACATAATATGCTTTAAAAAACAAATGCATTGAACAAGAGATTGGGTTTACTTACTATCTCTACCTCACATGAATAGAAAGGAAACTTCTATCATTGTGAAAGAATATGGAATTGAATCAATGCATTGAAAAGAGATGGTGTGGCATTGTCTTTATAAGAATAAAATCAATAGGTAAGCAGTTTAAAATAACAGGATCCAGAGGAAAAAAAATAAACATGACTTGGGATGGAGATGTGTGGAAAATATGGTGGAGACACCAATGACATGTTTCCTGAGTGCCCATTTGTAGACTTGAACTCCTTCAGGGGAAGGTCTGTTCTTCTCCTTAGAGCTTCAATTCTGAGATGAGTGCCTTGTGTGGAATAGGTCTTAAGTGTCTAATGATTCAGCATTCACCTGGATTTCCACAGAGATGCATTGTAGCTCTGTCATAGACTGTATTGCTTTGGATTTCATTTCTTTATTCACTTCGTATATATTTTGACTGGATTTAGATACAACTCTTCAAGTCGGGAACTACATCTATTCAGTTTTGCATACTCAAGTCTAAAGCAACGCCTGCTTATACATTTTGGTTAAATGAATAAATTCAGTTGATCTGGCTGGAAATACTCAGATCCTCTTCCTCCCTCCCCATGCCCTGTGCATGTCTCTGAACGTGCTCACACAAAAGCATCATAACAGCCATGCTCTCGTGCGAAGAACTTCCAATTGAATATGTACATATACATATTCACATATACCAATTACAGACACTGTTGTAGGTGCATAATTGTATGTGTGTGACTCATACATCTTCTCATTTATACTGGATAGCACATTCATTTGGACTGCATGCCTTCAAGGATCATCAGGTTGACCTAGCACACAACTATGTTCTCAAGTATGGTTTGGGCTATAAAAGAACCTGAGGAAGGAGAAAAGCATGTAGACTCATTATTCATTTTTCTAGTGGGCCACCTCACTTCCTGTTCTGATGTCATAATTGTTGCCGTGTGTCATTCTAGTGGTAAACAGAGGTTACCACCATCAAGAAGAGGTTGTATTTTCAAGGGTCCTTTGAACTGAAATCTCCTTTGCATTAGGATGTGCATTGTGAGCTAAGGTTAATTTGAAGAGTGAGAGGATGACCGCATTAATAGCCAGTGGATATAGACTCTTTAGACCACAGTGGCCATTTGATGACATCCCAAAGGCCGTTGCAAGGTAAGAAAGGATTTTCTAGGGACTCTTGAAGCAAATCTGGATTAAAATTGCAAAGCAATGTATGTGGAGGATTAAAAAAAATGTAATTCTTACACCTCTATTCTAGGTTTCTGTGTGGATAAACTATAGAACAATCAATACTGCTAAAAGTAATAAATCTCAACATAAGACTGTCTTATATTAAAACACTTTCATGGCTCCTGATTCCTGCAGAAAATATCCAAATACCATACTCTTTTATACTAGGCTGTCCACAATTTGGGTCTCCCTGGCTTATTTTTCACTGCTCTCCCACTTGAGCGTAATTCGCTACCCATCTCAACTACTTGCAGTTGCCTAAATATGCAAGGATGATTTGCGCTTGTGTCTTTGTAGGTACTGTTGCCTTTCCCTAGAAATGTCCCATTAGGCTCTCTGCTAAGCGAATTATTAGTGGTCCTTTGTGAGCCCTGCTCTGAGCCTCTATCCACCATGATGAGTGGAGTATTCTCTCCTTTGTGCCAACATTCTACTTGTTTCATACAGCTGCTATGACATGCATCCATAGGTTCCACAGTTACTTGTCTACATACCTGGAGACTGTGTGTTCCTTGATGGCTCTGATTATATCTGATACAGCAGCAGTTACCATTTATTAGTTCTTCCTGTGTGCCAAGTCCTCTGATTAGAAATGTAATTGGAAATCCAAGATTGTGTACCATTTGAAAAACTCTTCTTGGAGAAGATAGAGCTATAAACAAATCATGTCCATAAAGTACAGTAAATACAGTAGGACAATGGAGAAGTCACTTGACTGAGTCTGGAGCTTAGGGAAAGCTTACAGGAGGAACAGGTTTGCAGAAGGAGCCAAGTGTGGTATTAACAGGAAGGCTTCCCAACGCAAAGCAGCCTGACTCCTATAGTGCTAACTGTCCATGAAGTGTTGCTGTATCACTGGGATTATCTGGATTTAAAGGGTGCTGTCAGAGGCGGTTTTATGTAACTTTGTATTCTTTCTCTCCCCCTGTTAAATGATAAAACTGTGAGGCAGCAATCGTTTTTACTCAATACTTTTAAACTCTTCACTACTTCTAGTTCAGTCTTCAAAATACAGTTGACAAATGTAAGGATGAAATAATATAACCTCTGGCATTTCCATGTAATGTTACAGCCTTCCAGACTCTCACAAAATATTAACTCTCTTCCTCCTCACCCCAGTCTTTTACAGTGGGTATTTATTCCAATTTTTCTAAATGAAGACACAGGCATCTTAAGTGACTTGTTCACAGTCATATGATTAATATGGTTTTCAAACACTTCATTCAGTTAATAACAATTATTACCATTTATGTGATAATCACCCTGGCATAAGTTTATATATGTTATGTCCTTTAACATTATAATAACTGTAAGACATCAGCACTGTTATCATGTCATTACATACATCAGTAGTTTGGTATTTTTTTTATAAAGTATTTTTATTTATTTATTTATTATTTTTTTTTTTTTTAGCTGAGCCATCCTGCCACCTGTTGGTAGCTCAGTGGCAACTCAGCTCGGGCCAGGAATAGAACCGCTGTTGCTCAAAGCTCACACTCTTGAGCGAGCTCTTAACCAACTGAGCCACTCAGCTGGCCCAGTAGTTTGTTTTTTTAATGCTGAGCAGTATCTATTATGTGAATACCCCATGATTTTTGACATATTGATCAACATCTGGGCTGTTTCCAGTTTTGTGTTATTATGCATAAAGCTGCCATGAACATTTGTGAATGACAATGTTTGTGCACATATGTTTTCATTTCTCTTGGGTAAATATCTAGGAATGGAATGGCTGGGTAATATGGTAAATGTATGCTTAGGTGTTGAAGAAACTACCAGACTATTTTCCAAAATGGTTGCACCATTTTTGCATTCTCACAAGCACTGTAGAACTTCCGTTGCTCCACATTCTTGCTAACACTTGGTATTGTCTGATGTTTTAATATTAACCGTTAGAGTGAGTGTTATGGTAGTCAAAATAATGAACACCCCCCCCCCAAAAAATGTCCCACATCCTAATCCCTGGAACCTGTAAATATATCACCTCACACAGCAAAAGGGACTTGACAGATGTGACTACAGTTAAAGACCTCCCTTAACCCCGGGGAGGTTATCCTAGATTATCCAGCTGGGCCCACATAAATCCTTAGAAGTGGAAAACCTCTCCTGACTGTGGTCATAGAACGATGTGATGACAGATGGTGGACTAGCCAGTTGACAGTATGCGAAGGACTTGGCCCTCTGATGCTGGCTTTGAGCATGGAGGAGAGAGGCCATGAGTAAAGGAATGTGGATGGCCTCTAGCAGCTGGAAAAGGCGAGGAAACTGATTCCCCTCTAGGGCCTCTCAGGAGGAATAAAGCCCTGCTGACCACTCTGATTTTAACCCACTGAGACCCATCCCACACTTCTGACCAACAGCACTGTAAGATAATAAATTTATGTTGTTTCCAATCACTATGTTTGCAGTAATTTGGTACTGCAGACATAGAAAAGTAATACAGGTGTATAGTACATCTCATTATGGCATAAAGTTCCATTTCCCTGATGACACAGTTGAGTTATATATGCTTATTGGCCAGCCATATGTCTCCTTTTGTGAAGTGTTTGTGCAGATCTTTGGCTCATTTTTAATTAGGCTGTTTAGGTTTTTATTATTCAATTACAATGGTCCCTTTTATGCCACAAATACAATTCTGTTGTCAGATATATTTATGGCAAATACCTTCTCAGTACACGACTTGCCTTTCATTTTTTAATGGTGTTTTTCAAAGAAAAGTTTTAAATTTTGGTGACGTCAAGTAGTGTTAATTTTTTTAATATCATGATTAGTTTTTTGTGTACCATGTCTAAGAAATATTTGCCAACCCATAGGTCTCAAATATTTTTTCTTATGCTTTCTTCTAGAAGTTTTATAGTTTTAGGTCTAATGTTTGTACCTATGATCCTCATAAGTTAATTTTTGTGTATGATATAAGGAAAGAATTGAGGCCTATTTACTTTCTACATGCATATTCAGTTTTCCAGCACCTTTTGTTAAAAAAAAAACAAAACCCTGTTTTTCCTACTGGATTAATTTGTTACCTTCATCAAAAATTAATTGAACCAACTTTCATTTTGAGACCATGATGAAGGAGAGGTATTTCTTATTCCTACAAAGTACAGCTAAAATTTCAGGATATTACACATATAACAAACATTAAAAACAAACAAACAAACAAACACTGAAAGTTGAAGAGATGGCAGACGTAGTAGGAGTCTCAGGACCCAGAGAATGACACAGTAATAAGTTCCCTGAGTTTCCATTTTGCCTGATATGTTCCATGCTGGGTGCTGGAGAAGCTAGCAACTCAGAAAAGCCAAGAGAAGCAGACAAAAAAAAGCCCCCAAGAAAAGTTTTCTCTAGCCAAAGGAACAAAAAAGGGGAAAGCTAAGAAGACAAAGTGTGTTTAAACAATAACTTCCCTACTCCAGCCAAACACTGTGGAAAAACTAGGATACCACTCTTGTCCCTATCAGCAAAAGCCAAGTGAACAGCCTAGATGTCACCCTCGCCCAGCTGTAACAAGGCGCCCTCCGTCCCCCTAGACCTCTCCCACCACCGTGTCAATAGGGGACATGTAGAAACCAATGAGCCATGACTGCAAAAATATTTTGAAGCTGTTTTTCAGTTTTTCTTTCTTTTTTTTTTTTTTAAAGATTTTTATTGGGGAATTGGGGGGATGGGAAATGGGAACAGTGCTGTGGAATTGGGGGAAGGGGAACAGACAAGTTGCTGTTGTTTTGTTCTTCAGTCTAGTTGTGGAGGACGTTGCTTCACTGGCCCAAGTTGGCACCATCATTGCGCTCTTCCCGGGCGAAGCACATCAGTCGCCGGCTTCTGGACGGCCGCTCACTGAGGCTGCTGGCTGCTCACGCTTCCTGCTGGCTACACACGGTAGCCCATGGCAACCCACTGCCACAGGGGCTGCAGCCTATGCCATCGCCGGCGACTCATGGCAGCCCAGCTCCAGGTTGAGCTGTTGTTCAGCATCTTAGCTGTGGAGGGCAGTGTCACTGGCCCTCATATGTGGGATCCGAACCGGGGCTCTCTGGCGTCCCAAACCAGTTCTTAACCATCGCGCCACTCGGCTGGCCCTCCGTTTTTCTTTTTCTATTATGTACAGTACTGCTGGGATAATTCTAGACAAACCTCACTGTGCACATATGCTAGAATGCTCTGAGGCATATAAGTAGGACTAGAATTGCAAAGATTTAGGGTATATGCCTATTCAGCTTTACAAAATAATACAAGACATTTTCTTCTCAAGCGGTCGTCCCCATATACCCTCAAACCTGAAATGTTTACTAAACTATTTCAGGGTTCACATTTTCACCAGCACTTGCTATCATCAGACTTCTTCATTTTTACACCCTGGTCAGCATAAAATAGTATCTTTTTATGGTTACTTCCTGCTTACTATTGAGGAGGAAGAGCATCTTTTCGTGTTTTGTTTTGTTCCTTGCTATTCCTCTTTCCTTTTTTTCTTCTTTGTCCATTTTCCCATTGGGTTATTGTCTTTTTCTTTTTGATTCATAGGGGACCTTTTAAAAAACATTTTATTCAATTTATTGAAACTAAAAAAAAAATAAGTTTATCCATGTCTTTTACCCCCTCGCCGCACACTGACAGCTTCTCTAGTTCAATCCCAGATTCAGTTTATCTCCTTTTTGCTCTAGTTTTCAGCTCTTTCTTTCTGGCTCTGGGCATTTCCTCTACATTTTTGTTGTTCTTGCTGTTTCAAGCTCAAGTCTGCATTTAGAACTCCAAATGTTTATTCAGTACCAGCTATGGGACAGGTGCTGTTCTCAGCATACAGAAGTGAACAAAACAAAATCTCTTCGGAAGGAGCTTCTATTGCAAAAGGGCTTGTTGTCTTTAAGCATTTTAATGGATATTGTGATCTGGCAATTTTAGGCATTGTGGGGATGGGGGTTGCTAATCTAGTCATGAATGATCACTTGTAAAACTTTACATCGGTTTTTATTTTATTTTATTTTATTTTTTTATTTATTTTTATTTTTTATTTTTTTTTAGCTGAGCCATCCTGCTACCTATTGGCAGCTTAGCGGCTGCTCAGCTTTGGCTGGCCTCGAACCGCTGTTGCTCAGAGCTCAAACTCTTGAGCGAGCTCTTAACCAACTGAGCCATTCGGCCGGCCCCTTTACATCGGTTTTTAGAATGACTATTTGGGGGGGGGGGAAACCCAGAAAATAGGAAGTCCAGTTAGGAAAGAATTGCAGTATTCCAAGTAAGAAGTGGTTAGACTAGTAGCTGGAAGTGGGAATGGAGAAGAAAAGCTGGATTTTAGGACTATCTTGAAGGAAGAAGTGATAGAATTTTGTAATAGTTTAATAAGAGGGCATGACACAGAGGAAAATGTCAAAAGGTCGCACCAAATATTCTTCCACAGAAGACCTAAAGAATGACTACAACACTGACAGAAATAGCGTAGCTGGTGTGAACGGGCAGGCAGATAAAAATAATATCTCAGCGGGTATGGACTGTGTCTCTATATTCAACAGTCCATGTAGTGCATTGCATTAATTTATTGCATTTGATAAAGGCAGTGGACTAACTATGTGGACATGGCCCAAGGTGACTGAAAATACAGAACTAGAAGAAAGAGCGACAGGGTTACAGGTGAGGAGAGGGCGCGGAGGTGCCTTCTTTGTATTCCTGTGTGGCACAAAGCTGGCCCTCAGTTAATATTTATTGAATAAATGAACGTAAATCATTTGCATAGATGCGATCGCTGAGCCCATGGGAATAGTTCTGAAAGCAGAGGGCACTGACTTGCTAAGGTTCAAGAATATCCCTTCTTCTCTGTGGCCTGCACCGCCAACAGTTACCTGCTTCAAACGAAACAATCCCAAACGTAGCTTGATTTAGGGACAATTACTGGAGGAGCTGGGGTTTCAGGAGCCGTTTTTGCGTGTGGGTGTGTGCGGGGGGGGGCTCTAGCAGCTGGAAAAGGCGAGGAAACTGATTCCCCTCTAGGGCCTCTCAGGAGGAATAAAGCCCTGCTGACCACTCTGATTTTAACCCACTGAGACCCATCCCACACTTCTGACCAACAGCACTGTAAGATAATAAATTTATGTTGTTTCCAATCACTATGTTTGCAGTAATTTGGTACTGCAGACATAGAAAAGTAATACAGGTGTATAGTACATCTCATTATGGCATAAAGTTCCATTTCCCTGATGACACAGTTGAGTTATATATGCTTATTGGCCAGCCATATGTCTCCTTTTGTGAAGTGTTTGTGCAGATCTTTGGCTCATTTTTAATTAGGCTGTTTAGGTTTTTATTATTCAATTACAATGGTCCCTTTTATGCCACAAATACAATTCTGTTGTCAGATATATTTATGGCAAATACCTTCTCAGTACACGACTTGCCTTTCATTTTTTAATGGTGTTTTTCAAAGAAAAGTTTTAAATTTTGGTGACGTCAAGTAGTGTTAATTTTTTTAATATCATGATTAGTTTTTTGTGTACCATGTCTAAGAAATATTTGCCAACCCATAGGTCTCAAATATTTTTTCTTATGCTTTCTTCTAGAAGTTTTATAGTTTTAGGTCTAATGTTTGTACCTATGATCCTCATAAGTTAATTTTTGTGTATGATATAAGGAAAGAATTGAGGCCTATTTACTTTCTACATGCATATTCAGTTTTCCAGCACCTTTTGTTAAAAAAAAAACAAAACCCTGTTTTTCCTACTGGATTAATTTGTTACCTTCATCAAAAATTAATTGAACCAACTTTCATTTTGAGACCATGATGAAGGAGAGGTATTTCTTATTCCTACAAAGTACAGCTAAAATTTCAGGATATTACACATATAACAAACATTAAAAACAAACAAACAAACAAACACTGAAAGTTGAAGAGATGGCAGACGTAGTAGGAGTCTCAGGACCCAGAGAATGACACAGTAATAAGTTCCCTGAGTTTCCATTTTGCCTGATATGTTCCATGCTGGGTGCTGGAGAAGCTAGCAACTCAGAAAAGCCAAGAGAAGCAGACAAAAAAAAGCCCCCAAGAAAAGTTTTCTCTAGCCAAAGGAACAAAAAAGGGGAAAGCTAAGAAGACAAAGTGTGTTTAAACAATAACTTCCCTACTCCAGCCAAACACTGTGGAAAAACTAGGATACCACTCTTGTCCCTATCAGCAAAAGCCAAGTGAACAGCCTAGATGTCACCCTCGCCCAGCTGTAACAAGGCGCCCTCCGTCCCCCTAGACCTCTCCCACCACCGTGTCAATAGGGGACATGTAGAAACCAATGAGCCATGACTGCAAAAATATTTTGAAGCTGTTTTTCAGTTTTTCTTTCTTTTTTTTTTTTTTNTGGGCGGGCGGGCAGGTGCATTCTATATTTAGGATGCCAAAGTGGAAGGTAAAGACCTGACACTGAATCAAAGTTGACATTAACTGTATTCATTTTGTACAAGGGTCAGACTGTCTCCACAAGTTAGAGCTTCTCAGAGCAACCAGCGCTCTTCCTCTCCCACGATGCCCCCAAATACAAACCTCGCTTTACAGGATATTAGCCTAGGGTTAGACAGCTCTATAGCATTCTCTAATTAAGAGGTTAACGGATTCCCTTTCCCTCTTTTCCAACTGAGGACCTGAACTTCCAATTCAGGTGACTGGGGTGGCTCTTTCAATTCCCATTCTCAAGGGGACAGTGACCAGGGCACCCCTCCTTAGCCATACACGCCTAAATCCGCCGCAAATACCTTGACGCTTGGCTCCGTGGTGCGTCAGATTAGTCCCAGGGTCCAGCGCCTCATACTGAGCCTGCGCAAAGTGGCGCGGCGGAGCGGGCGCATGCGCCTTGAGGCAGGGCTGCAGAGGCGTCTCTGGGCGGGTCTAGGCGGCTCCAGTGTTTTGGGGTTTGGGAGCTGTGGGAGGAGCCGGCGGCCTCACCGTGGTAACCACAGCGCCGCCGCCGCCGCCACGCCTTGCAGGCCTCAGGACTGTCATCGCCTTTGGAGGTCGGGGTGCTCTGGCCACCCGTTTCCGGAAATTGCTCCGTCGGCCTCTCTCTGATACCCCCATCCTCGCCACGCCGTCGTCGGCGCCGCCATGCAGGGGGAGGACGCCAGATACCTCAAAAGGTGACGACTCCCCAGGGCTCGGTCCTCCCTCCCTGGCTGGGGGCCCTGATGATATTCTTAGCGGTCCTTGGGGTTGGCTTTGAGGCGTCCCTGAAGCGGGATGGGAGACGGGGAGAAGTCACAGAAAGGGAAGGGAAAGGTGCATTGGGGAAAAGAGGAAAGGGCCCTTCGGCCGCGCGAGGCTCTGCAGCCTCCTACCTGGCTCGGCGGGGCCCTGACAGCATTGAAGATGGTTTCCTTGCTGCATTACATTGTTCAGGGGAGAGGGGCGGAGTAAACCCGCCCCCAGTTCCGACCCTCCATTTTTCCCCCTAATAGATGAATCCGGTGGGAGCCTGGCAGTGCAGTCTTCTGGCCCTCTGCTCTCTGCTCCCAGTCTGGGGGGTCACTGCCATCGGGTTCTGAAGTGATGAGGGGGAATGAAGTGGCTTTTAATTTAGGGGCGGCTGGACTGAGATGTGGCTTTCCAGTCTGTTTCCGCTTTCCTCATCAGTGTCACCCACTTGACTGCCATGTTTGGTGTCATTTTTGTAGAAGGTGCATAATTATCAAGAGGTTTGTCCCGGAGCTTGACGTGGAGCAGGTCTTTTTTTTTTTTTTTTAGTTTGTACTATCAATTACTCTTTAAAGAAGATTGTAAATCTGTTGGGATTATTTGTTTTACTCCTGTCAAAGATAAGATCATTGCTGATGAAAAAGATACCTCTCACTGGGCTGAGACTTAGTAGTAATCCAATAGAAAAAAAAAATCTTAATTAGGACTCTCCATTTTTACATAAGTCCTGGTTCCTGACTGGGTAAATACCCTGGGGAAGTCACATGTATTCTGTGGGACAGTTTGCTTATCTAAAAACAGGGCAATTATTACCTTATGAGAGATAAGAGGACCAAATTGAAAATACCTTTCAAAGATAAAATATGCATGTAAGGTGATGGTATTATTATAAGTCATAATATACTTTTACTGAATATATTTATCCTGGCGTGGCAGGGCACTGATCTTCACAGAAAGATCTTCTAATCTTTAATAGACTCTTAAAAGGGATTCAAACAATCGTAAAATCACCCAGTCAGCCAGTTGCACTGTCTTGGTGAGACTGAGGCATCTATTGGCTGCCCTTCTCAGTTTACATAAATATATCTGAAGCTGTCAAATAACCAGGCTTTATCAGTAAAGTTTTTAAGAAGGAATATGTCATCATAATGAGTATATAGTCAGTATGTGCTTTGTCACTGAATTTTGCTTACATTGATCTTTTCAAATATCTTGATTGAAAATTTTGTGACAGAGAAAATAAATTCTTTCACTCTCAACTTTATAAGATTGTTCTAGCAAGGAGCCACTGTTATAGCTTATTTGCATGCAATCTAGTTGTGCCTAAAGACAGTTTTTCTTAGCATTCTTGTACCTGTATAGACCCTTAGGCATACTACAATTTATAATTCTCGACCTACTGATGACTTTTAAAGTCGTATTATCTAGAGTTCAAAAAATAAAATGGAACGAGGCACTATAATGTTCAAAATAAAATAAGGTCAGAATCTGGACAGATTAAAATATACACTTCTCAATTTTGTCTAATTTTGACAAAATGAATCATAAGAAGTTTGCATGGCCTGCTTTCAGATTAGAAATATGCAGCTGACATA
>NW_017731356.1:2531832-2536026 GCF_001890085.2 Hipposideros armiger | reverse complement strand
AGAAAGTCCTTGCTGAGTTGACCTTTCACCCCACACATTCTAGGTCAGATACACCTGCTAGGTTCCCAGGACACCTGCTACCTTGTCTTTTTCACTCTTACTTTTTTATTGTTTTTGTTTTCCCAGCTGGTCTATAAGCTTCAAAAGGATACGTTACTGTGTATCTTCCATTGTATCCCCAGTACCCAGCACATATGAGTTTATATGCAGGGGTTCATTCCTGGACTTAATTCTATTCCATTGATCTATATGTTTATCTTTATGCTAGTAATTCACTGTTTTGGTTACTGTAGCTTTGTAGTACATTTTGCAATCAGGAAGTGTAAGTCTTCCAACTTTGTTCTTCTTTTTCAAGATTTTTTTGGGTACTCAGGGTCCCATGTGTTTCCATGTGAATTTTAGGGTCACTTTTCCATTTCTGCAAAAAAGGCTTTGGGAATTTTATAGGGATTAGATTGAATCGGTAGATCACTTTGGGAAATGTTGCCATCTTAACTATAAATCTGATTTAAATGCCCATGTTACTTCAGCCCATATGATGCTTTTGGAACTAGAAACTAGATAAAAACCATGGACATTTTGTGAGTTTTTAATTTAGCTATGCCTGTTTTTATTTTACATTATAGGAAAGTTAAAGGAGGAAATATTGATGTCCATCCATCAGAAAAAGCACTCATTGTTCAATATGAAGTAGAAGCTACCATTCTTGGAGAAATGGGAGACCCCATGTTGGGAGAACGAAAGGAATGCCAAAAAATGTAAGTTTTCTTCATTTGTGTACATTTTGAAAGTAGTGAACCGTATACAAATTTTACAGAAATCTGATGTTATTTAAATCTGCAAAGATAATAAATGTTTATGGCATTTTTCCAGACATACTTCATTTCAGTGAAGCAGAGACTATATTAACCTATAAATGCCGATATATTTATTCCAGAAAAAATCATGTTTATGTAAGCATAATGGAAACCTGTAGAAAAACACCTATTCTGATTTATCCCATTTAGTAAATGCATAAAATAGAATATAAGCTACTACAATTTGGGACATTCATTATAAAAGCTATGTGTATGTGGGACTTTTTGGCTTAATTTAGGAAATTAGTATTTTACGGAATTCTTTATTATTCCTTCTTCCCTGGAATTACAGAAAGTGACATGATTTCCAAAATTTTAAAATGGGGAATGTGCCTTGAATTCATCCCTTAAAAATCTATCCCTCTGAAAGATCTTAGTAGTAAGCATTTTCTGACTCAGTGAATTGAGAGTTTTGATCTTCCACTATCCTACACACTTTCCTTCTTGTGTTTGTAATACTTTCAGGAGCCCCGTGGGGACTGGCCTTTTCATTAGTCAGTAGTCGTGCTGGGGATGCCCACCTTTCCTGCCATAGTTCTGTGGAAGTAGAGGAGGCCTGAGATCACCTAGTGTTCTCTTCCAACCTTTTACTCTCGATAAAAAATTTTGGTTTGGGAACTCGTTAAAAAAAACTTAAACGAGTTAAAAAGAATGTTCGTGTGTTTTGGTGGCGTGAAGTAGATTCAGGCTGCTAGGAGTGCATGTGGTAGTGTTTCGCACTGAAAAGCACTACATTTAAATATAGAGCAGTGATTCCCAACTGGTCGCGATTTCCCCCAGGGGACATTTGGCAATGCCTGGACACATTTTTGGTTATCTCAGCTGGAGAGGTGCTAATGGCATCTCATGGATAGAGCCTAGGGTGCCACTAAGATTTCTACACTGCACAAGAGGGCCACCTACAAGTAAAGAAGTATTTGCCCCAATTTTTAATAGTGCCACAACTGAGAAACTTAGGTGTATAAATGCCTAAAAGAGAAGCCGCCTAGTGTCTTATTACAATCCCTAACTTGTCTTCTCATTTGGGTTAGGAGGAGATGAAATTCCACAGCGATTCATTAAAAATGACTGACTCCTTGGATAATGCACTAGATGGAAGAGAAATACACATGCATACACACTTACACTGCGGACTCTAACACATGCTCACACTTTTTTTTGTGTTCTCTCACACTTTCTCTCTTCCATTTGTGTATCTGTGGTTGCTGCCTAAGTTTTGTACATTTTGACGACATGTGAAAATCGCATGCGATCTTATTGACATCCAAAAAAAAGCTAGGCCATCAGGATCTTCTCCTTTACCGTCTCATACATCACATTTTGTGAGAGAAATTAGGTTTGGGTTCTTAAGAATGCAGTCAGTGGCCTTATTCAGCTAGAATTAAATGAGAGTGTTGTTACAGTTTGAAAATCTGCAGGTTTCCTAGATAAGGGATCCATTCACCGGTCAGGCAGCTGGAAAGAGGTACTACCTCCTACGACTAAAGTAAGTGGATTTATAAACGTCAGTGAGGGGAAGACCTAAGTACCTCAATGTTGGGATACTCAACCCTGGCTGCAAAAAATCTGGAGAGAAATCATACTGTGGGACCAAAATGACACTGTGGTTTGTTGACAATTCAAGAGGTTTTATCAATGGCAGCACCTGAGGGCGAGGGTTTTGAGGGGACACTCATAGACTGAGATAGGTATGAAGTGAACCTGTCATTAAATTGGGGTGGTCGGTGCTATGGCCTAGGTCAGAAGACTTGTATTTCATTCCTTATGAGAAACTGATGGTGATGCTTCAAAAATAATATGAGTATTTTTCTTGTGAGTTTTTGGTGTTCTTAATAGGCATGAGGTGCCTAATGAAGATTCTGTTTTTTTGATTATAGGAATAATCAGTAAACCTACAGGTAACATTTTCTAAAAATTCTAGCCCTACCTAGTTTTTCTTTGTCTTTTATAATAAGGGAGAGATTCAGGAGAGAGATCTATGTACTTTTAATGGAAAGAAGATGAATCAGATTGCTAACACACATGCGCACACACACACGCACACATATGCACACGCACACACACACGCACACACACGCACACGTACGCATGCACACACGCATGCACGCACACGCGCATGCACACACACACACACGCACACACAGAAAACAGATCTATAGAGAGAGAAAAATCCGCTTTATTAAATCGAGATGCCACTACATCTTCCAGAATGGGTAAAGTCCAAAACACTGGTAGCACAAAATGCTGGTGAGGATATAGACCAATTAGAACTCACTCGTGGCTGGTGGGAATGTAAAGTACAGCCACTTTGGAACACAGTTTGGCAGTTTCTTACAAAGCTAAACATAGGCTTGCCATATGATCCAGCAGTCGTGCTCCTAAATATTAACCCAGATGCGATGGAAATGTATGTCCACACAAAAACATGCACATGAATGTTTATAGCAGCCTTATTTCTAATTATTAGCAATTGGAAGCAAACACATATCCTTCAATAGGCAAATGGGTAAACAAACAATGGTGCCTCCATACCATCAAGTATTATTCAGCACTAAAAAGAAATCAACTTGGGCCGGCCGAGTGGCGCGATGGTTAGGAACTGGCTTGGGATGCCAGAGGGCCCCGGTTCGGATGCCATATATGAGGGCCAGTGACACTGCCCTCTACAAAAAAAAAAAAAGAAAAAAAGAAATCAACTATGAAAAGACATGGAGGAACCTAAGTGGTATTACTAAGCGAAAGACGCTATAGTGAAAAAGCTACATCCTGCATGATTCCAACTATATAACATTCTAGAAAAGGTAAAACTAAAGTAAAAAGATTAGAGGTTGTCAGGGGTTCAGGGGGCGGGGAAGAAGAGAATAGGGGGAGGAGGGAATAGGTGGAGCGGGAAGCATTTTTAGGGCATGAAAACGATTCTGTATGACAGGACATTATGCATTTTGTCAAAGCCCATAGAACTACACAACACAATGAATCCTAATGTCAACTTCATAACAGTGTTCAGTATTGGTTCATCTTCGTACCAAAGGTCCCATGCTAATGTGAAATGGTAATAACAGAAAAAAGCTGTATTGGGGGGGTAGTGGGATATATATATGGGAACTCTGTACTTTATGCACAGTTTTTCTGTAAACCTAAAACTGCTCTAAAAAAGACTAATAAGAAATTTTTAAAATATATGTTTATAGCATTTCTATTGTGCCTCTTCTCAATCAGATTTATGGAAACCACCAAGATTTCCCAGTTCCTGGCTAAAATTAAACAGAGAGAGATCTTTTTTTTTTTTTTTTTTTTTTTCCATCTGTATCTGAATAACGATTTCACAGGCGCTCAG
>NW_017731356.1:2507739-2531739 GCF_001890085.2 Hipposideros armiger | reverse complement strand
GCCACTCGGCTGGCCTGAGAGATCTTTTGAGAGTCTTTCTCTGCATGGACTCCCCTTTCTATCTCTGCCTTCTGATATGCAGTAAAATTATCCAGAAATATAATCAACACTTTAAGTGATACCTCGTGGAATCCTAAGAGGACCAGATCTGGGCATGACTCAAGAGCTCGGAATAACGTCGCACTCACTCTTCTGGGCTCTCTTCAGGAGCGGCCATCTGTATCTGAATAACGATTTCACAGGCGCTCAGTGCAGGGCCTTTTCCTGAGACCTGTGTCCTTCCTGCCTCTAATATCTGATGTCTCTCCAAATATTGGCCATTTTACCAGAAAATACTTCTATACAGTGGCAACTTTATGTTTCTTTTTGAATCTAAGCCTTGCATGAGCACACCTGCTTGAAAGAGTCTTTTGCTGCCACTTTTGAGTCTTCACCCTGAACCTTTTGTGTCTTCACCCTGAACCATGGCTCTCCCTGGTGCCATGAATCCACTTAAATGCAATTGTTTCCAGATTCCAAATAACCTTTTCTTAGTTGAACTTCCAATGAATCTCCTGGACTAAAATAAAAAGGAGGGAGAAGCTGGTTTATTATATTTTTGATGTACTCACACATATTAAACATTCATTTGTTCCTCAGAATTCCTCATATACGTCTTAAAATGCATCCTGCTTTTTTTTCTTCTGCCTTCTGTATAATTTCCATTCGAACAATTGAATCCTAAAATACCAATATTGTGTCTTATCCCTCTCCGAAAAACATAAATGATTGTGACTGTGGTCAAGAAAATAATTCATTTTTGGCAGTATGGAGTCTCACATCCCATGACTGAAGACTATATGTATTACATCAGAAAGACATTTAAAATAAGATCTCTGAATACACTGTCCTGCCTAGAAGAGTCAAACATAGGTGTTAGTATGCTCTTTTTATCTCATTTGCCCAGCTCAAAGAAAATCATCGCTTGGCATTTTTCTAGGCCTAATTATTGTATAATACCTTATTATATTTTACTAAAATTGTCTATATAAGGTACATTTAAATGCTTTGTTAATTATTTATTTAAAAAACTATTGTTTAGGTTATCACTTACTTTGATAATAGCTGAGTTGGAAAATTCTGCTATGCTTACAGCATTCGACTGAAGAGTCTCAATGCCAACACAGATATAACTTCCTTGGCACGGAAGGTGGTGGAAGAATGTAAACTCATTCATCCCTCAAAACTAAATGAGGTAGAACAGCTGTTGTACTATCTGCAGAACCGCCGTGATTCATTGTCAGGAAAAGGTAAGTAGAAGAATTTCTGACTTCTTAATGCAGGACCCGAGTTGTTTGACTAGAGATTGTACTTTAGATATCTGAAAGGTGTTTTTTGTGTTTTTTGTTGTTGTTTTATTTTTGGGTTGTCTTGAGAGTTTTTTTTGCCAGTGCTATGAATAGCTAAATGAAAGAATAAGCAAACATATATTAGATGTTTCCACACAAAATGATGTTTCTGTTTCATTCTGTGTGTGTGTGTGCATGCGTGAGAGAGAGAGAGAGTGCACATATACTGAAATAAGGCATATAAAAGCAAATATCTGTTGTATTGAGTCCAGAATAATAAAAGGAGAGAATTTGGTGCAGAAAACCTATTTGCTCTATTCCAACTAGATTTATATTTTCAAAATTTCTTATTGACATTTACTTTATTATTTGAGTGGATTACTTAAGTATTTAAATATTAAAATATATGTCATATGCTCTAGACTATACTAAAGATGTTTTATGAACCTTCCTTAGGAAAATATTACCTTTTCATTCCTCATCGTCTCAATTGTTGCCATTCTTCTATTTTTAATTCCCTCATAAAAGAACTAAGCCATTAAAATATCAGAGCTAAACAATTGATTATTTATAGAACACATTTTAAAATTATCTAAATAAAAAAATGTAACAAAATAGAAACAGACATTTAAATAGAAAGTCTTTTCCGATTATTGAATGGTTAGTTATTTCATTTCATAGTATTTATTAAGTTTGCATATCTTTCACCGTGGGTGAGTTCCAAAATATGGCGCCCTTGAAATAACTTACAAATGCTTAAGTTTTTTTCATCTAATTTTTTTTTTTTTTAGCTGAGTCATCCTGCCACCTGTTGGCAGCTCAGCTGCAGCTCAGCTTGGGCCGTGAATCAAACTGGCAACCCTGTTGCTCAGAGCTCAAACTCTTGAGCGAGCTCTTAACCAACTGAGCCACTCGGCCGGCCCTCAAAAATATTTTAATGTACATGCAATTGCTTAGGTTTTTTACCCAGATCAGTGAAGTATTTTTGATACATTTTTTTGTTAGCAAATGAAGTTTCTCTATGAATCAAGTAATTGAGTGTAACAGGTAGCTCAAAGCTATGTTCAACACTTTTAGATACCTCTTCATTGATTTGGGAGCAAGTGAGGATTAATGCAGATGTAAATATTTGCCTTTTAATTTATGATCCTAATTTTACTTGTTAAAAAAATTCAGTTAGTAACTATTCTTTATTTTAGCTTTTAACTTCACCCAAGTCATTTATATTTTTTTTCCTTTGTTAATTTTCATTTTAGTTTTTATTTTCTCAACTCATTCATTTCTCTTTGCTTTATTGATTTTTCTATTCCCACCTTAAATGTGAGTTAGGAGGGGAAACGAGAGGAATCATAAGACTATTTTGCTTCTTGATGGCTATTTACATACCCAAAAAGTTAACTGAAAAGGAAGTTAAAATCGCTGCCTACCTTAACTTGGGGATTGATTATTTGTGGGTTTTATTTATTTATATTCTCCTTGATACCCTCAGTAGAACAGATGGATTATAGATGAGCATTTTTTTTTAAAGATTTTATTGGGGAATTTAGGAAGGGGAACAGTGTTGGAGAATTGGGGAAGGGGAACAGCCAAGTTGTCCTTCAGTCTTAGTTGTGGAAGGCGCAGCAAGCTCAGCTCCAAGTCCAGTCACCATCCGACTGCCCGTCAACAGTTGTGGCCGCTCAGCTCAAGGTACCGTGTTCAATCTTAGCTGCAGGTGGGCATAGCCCACCATCCCATGTGGGAGTAAACTGGCAACCTTGTTAGGAGCACGTGTTCTCACCAGCTGAGCCAGCCTGCCATCTGTTGGCAGCTCAGAGGCATCTCAGCTTGGGCGCAGCTCACTGGCCCATGTGGGAATCAAACCGGCGACCCTGTTGCTCAGAGCTCATGCTCTTAACCAGTTGAGCCACTCGGCCAGCCCCCGATGAGCATTGTTTTATACTTTGGAAAAAAGATTGTTTCATAAATCATTCAATTTTAAGATCCCCAGCTTAGCTAGAATTAAACTCAGCTTCTAAAAATAAAAATTCGTAGAAACCATAAAAACCTAGTTCCTTTCATTAAAAAAACAACAACAACAAAAAACTTATCTTTTTACAGAAAAGAAAGAAAAATCAAGCAAGCCTAAAGATCCACCTCCCTTCGAAGGAATGGAGGTAAGACTGTATTCTGATCTAATAGGAAATTGATTGTAAGGTCTTTTCCCATTAATAAGTCATACAATCACAGTAAACAGATGTGGGATTTTAAAAAATATTGATCTTAGAAATACCTGAAAAAGGTAGAAAATCAGTATTTAATTGGTAAAGGTAAAAATGATTTTGTGTGTTTTTTAGACAATTTATTTTGATAGAAAAATAAGTTGTGAAATGTTTTAAACGTTCTTATGCAATGTATTGAAATATTGTTTAATCTATTGTAGAAGATACAAGTTGTTTTTCATTACATTTAAGATACTTTATATTGATAAACCATTTTTAGAGTTTATATTCACCTCATTTTATCATATAGTTCATAACTACTTTTGTATTGGAGTCCTAGCATCCAAAGATCTAATTTCCCCCTCTACAAAAAGATGGCTACTATGAGTCCTTTGAAAACTTGTCTATGATCATAAAGGGCAGTATATTGATCACAAAATAATCATTCCTTTGACAGTGACTCTGTTAAGCATTATTGTTCTTCTGGAGTACTTCCTTCCTCTTCTTTTGTTTTAGATTGATGAAGTTGCTAACATTAATGACATGGATGAATACATTGAGTTATTATATGAAGATATTCCTGACAAGGTTCGTGGTTCTGCTTTGATCCTGCAGCTTGCTCGAAACCCTGATAACTTGGAAGAACTACTATTAAATGGTAACTTATATTTATAACTATTAAAAATAGAAAAATTATTGTGAAATATGATTTTTAAATTTATTATATTAGAGGGATAAGCTAAAGTTATTTACACCACACATAGGAATGCACTTATTTTCCAGCTCTTATTACCTTTCTTCTTCTTCAGATTTTTAACAGGAAAGCATAATATTTAAATATTCTGTGGAGAATTCACAAATTATTTAGTTTAAATAAGGAAAATCAAGCATTAATGGTACTGTGTCTTCCTTCTATTCTGGAAGACTTATTTATTCTTTCAATTAGGTTACAATATCAAACTTTTGACATTTATCTATCTATCTATCTATCTATATATCTATCTATCTATCTATATATATATGTATGTGCTTTTATTAAATTAGAGTTCCAATATTAGTTTTCTTTTCGGTAGCATAGCAAAAGATATTAATCTTTATTGTTTAATTTTGATTAAATTTGCTTTCCTTTCATTAAAAGTGCTAGTTAAAGAAAAAGAAGATATAGTGCTCTTAAAACCTTTTTTCTCAGTAATATCACTACAGAATTATTTTCAGTGCACAATTTTCTGAGATTATATTTTTGCCAAAACTCAAATATGGACGATGTCATTATTATCTGATTTCCATCACATGAGAAAGAATACCTTTTGTCTCTTGTGAAACCCCTTTTAAGGCAGCACACCCATACTTTGTAGCTTGGAAAATATGTACAGAGATCTGTCCAGAGAGTCCTAGAATATTACCAATATTCCAATTAGGAAATTTTTACAGTTCAAGTATTTTTAAAATTATACAACTCATATTATTATGTTATTTTAAAAGAATTCAAATATTATAGCTAAGACCCCCTTTGACCATTATTCTATAATCTGTTATGAGTTCGTTATACATTCATCCAGATCTTTTTCATAATTTTGCATATATATGAGTATGGGTTTTTTTCTGTGTTAAAATATAGAGTATTGCCTTATATGAATTTTTATATTATGTCATACTTCTTACTTGATAATTTTTTTCTCCATGAAGTAATGTTTTAAAACCATATATATATGTGATTTTAAACTATTTTTGATAATTGTATTTTATGAAATTATACATATTCCTTAGTCATTCTTCTATTGATGGTCATTAGAGTGTTTCCAAATTTTTCAGTAGGAAATATTGCTTCAGTGAACATCTTTGTACATATTTTCTTATATACACAAGCCAGGGGTTCTTTAGAGTGTATACACAGAAACAAATGTCATACAGAAATACAGGTTATAATATCTTAAGGGATATTGCTGAATTGCCTTCTAAATGGTTGTGCCACTCTATCCTTATACCAGTAGAATATGAACACTATCAAACTTAAAATTTTTGCCATTATGTTGTTGGTAATAAACAATATATTTGTTTTAAGTTGCATTTGCCTGATTTTTAATGAATTTGATCTTTTCAGATGTACCAGACTTTTAGAATTCCTACCCTGTGAAGTTTGTATTCATATCTCAAGTATTTATGTATATATGAATATGTATATATTTATGTATGAATATATATTCTTTTTCATTTATATGTAAAATTAGTACATACATTTATATATGTCATTATATCCTTTTTCTCATATACTTAGAAATAGTAGTTTCGCTCAGCCTATTACTTGTCTTTTTTTTAATATGATATATCTTTTCTATCCCTTTACTTTCATCTTATTTGAATTTTTGAACCTAAAGAGTTTCTGTTGTAGAAAGCATATAGTTGGATCATATTTGGTTTTTTTAATCCATACTGTCAATCTCTGCCTTTTGGTTGGAGGGTTTAGTGTATTTGTCATTAATATAATTACTTATAAAGTAGGATTGTCACCTAACATTTTGTATTTGTTTTCTGTAGATTTGTTATCTTCTTTGTTTCTCTGTTCCTCCATTACTGCCTTCTTTTATGTTAAATAGATATTTTCTGGTATACCGTTTTAATCCTCTTGGTGTTCTTTTACTATGTTTTCCTGAATAGTTTTCTTAGTGCTTGCTCTGGAATTATAGTTACCGTATTAAATTAAAACACTCTAGTTCAAATTAGTACCAACTTAATTTTATAAAAACTTTGCTTTAATATAGCTGTATTCCCTCCCCACTTCTTTGTACTATTATAGTCATTCAAATTACATCTTTATACATTATCAGCCCATCAGCCCAATAATATAATTATTAATATATGCATTTTTTAATCAGATAGAAGGAATACAATCAGAAATATGTTTATACTGCCTTATATATTTATCTGTATTAGTATAGCAATATTAGTATATAGTATAGTATAGTATATTTATATTAGTATATATATATATATATAGTATAGTATATTTATATTAGTATATAAAGATAGCATAGTATCTTTATTAGTACTCTTTATTTCTCTGTCTTAATTTAAGTTACTCTCTAATGTCATTTCATTTCAGCCTGAAGAACTCCCTTTAGTATTTCTTATAGGAAAGGTCTACTATCAAATTCTCCTAAGTTTTTGTTTACCCAGGAATGACTTAATTTTTCCTTGGTGTTTGAAGGATAGTTTTGCTGGATATAGAATTATTGGTTGATTATCGTTTTCTTTTAGCATTTTGAATATGTCATCCCACAGCCTTCGTGTTTCCATGTTTTCTGGTGTGAAATTAGCTGTTAATCTCATTGAGGATCCTGTGTACATGTTGAGTTGATTTTCTCTTGCTGCTTTAATATTTTCTTTGCCTTTGGTTTTTGCCAGTTTGACTATGATGTGTTTAGGTGTTGCTATCTTTGAGTTTATCTTGCTTGGAGTTTGTGGATCTTCTTGGCAGATTAATGTTTTTCATCAAACTTGGTAAGATTTTGGGCATTATTTTGTTAAGTGTTCATTGTGCTCTTTATACGTCTCTCCCCTTGGGACCCCCATTATGTTTATGTTAGTATGCTTGTTGGTGTCCCCTAGGTCTTTAAAGCTCTATTTATTTATTTTACATTCTTTTTTCTATTACCCAAACTCGATAATTTTAATTGACCTGCCTTTATTTTTGTTGATTCTTTCATTGTTCTAGTTCACATCTGCTGCTAAGATTTCTAGTGAATTTTTCATGTCAGATATTGTACAAGTATTTTGCAATTGCAGAATTTCCATGTGGTTTATTTTTAAAATAATTTGTATCTCTTTATGATATTGTTTCTGTGGTGAGACATCATTCTCCTACCTTCTCATACTTTTCTCTTTAATTCTTTCAATACGTTTTCCTTTAGTTTTTTGAGTATATTTGTAAGAGCAGACTTAAAATTTTGTCTCACAAGTGTAATGTTTGAGCCTCCTCATGGACAGTTTCTATTGACTGCTGTATTTGCTGATTATGGGATATATTGTCCCGTTTCTTTGCATATCCTGTATTTTTTTACTGTTGTTGAACTAATATTGTGGAAACTTTGAAAATCTGATTCCAACTCTCCCCAGGGCTTGTTATTTTTGCTGTTTGTTTGTTTAATGAGTTTCCTGGATTAATTCTGTAAAGTCTGTAATCTTTGTACAGCCACTGAAGCCTCTGCTCAGTGAGTTTAGTGGTAGCTAATGATTGGATAGAGACTTCCTTAAAAGCCTGGCACTAAGGTCCCTGACTTTTGCTCAGGGGCTGCGAGTGTGTGTGTGTGTTGGGGAACGTCTTCAGTGCTCAAGCAGATCATTTACAACTCTTAGCTTTCACTTCCTGCTTGTACATTGCCTCAAGGTTAGCCAGAGATGAGAGATTAGGTCCTTGTTTGGCCTTTTTTCTCTGACATGTGCACATCCCTGCACACGTGCGTGACCTTCTAGATTCCCAGGAATATGTTGGAGCTTTCCAAAGACCCTATGGATAGCTCATTTTCCAGTTCTTCCCTTTTAACATTTTTTTGGTCAGCCTCTTGTTAACTCCAGCTGGCAAGGCTGCTGCATGTTACTGCAATGTTGCCACTAGTAGTGTTCAATAAATGCCCTGGGTATAAGGATGTACAGAGCAAGCTCTGAGTCAGGTCAAGTAGAGAAAAGCCCTTGGAATGGAGCTTTTTAGCAGCATCCAGATAGGTCAGACAGTGACAGTTTTTTGGAGTAGGGATTTTGGGAACTGCCACAAGGTTCTGCCTACTTCAGTTGCTGCTACACTGCTGTTTTTATGGCTATCATAGTTGTAATTTTTCCTACAGATTATTTTGTACATTTTCTTATATCTTATTTTGAGATCACTTTATCATATTCTCTAAAAAAGTCATGATGAGATTTTAATTATGATTGCATTCAACTTATGAATTAGTTTTGTATTTTGACTTTCCGTAAACTCTAATTTTCTTTTGTCTTTTTCTTGATAAACCCATGTACAATTTCTGTAGCTGTATTTTTTATTGAGATATTTCTCTATGCTATATAAAAGGAGAAAAATGAACTAAAATTTGGAAAATAGGTCACTAAACTTATGCATAAGTTCATGACATTATAGTACACCATTTTCCAAAGTATATTCTAAGAAATACTATTTCCCCTTGATTTTAGTGATGAAATGCCTTTAATAATACAGGAATCAGCAAAGCTAAACAAGATTCTTTGTTAAGTAGGACTTTTTGGAGCCTTTGCTCTTAATATACATTGCCTACCTATTTACTTGACTCCGAAGGATTTTGGAGTCAAGCATATATTATACTAGTGCTCTGCATTTTGAAAATGAGTAACATTATGAAATGCCCTTATAGGATGATTTTCAGTTTGTTGAAAAAATTTCTTACAAAGCAGATTAATACAATGGTGAATTCTTGTTGTTTCATGACCTGAATAGCCAGAATGTTCAAATTAACTGAACACTTTCATTACAATAATAAATACTGATAATGTGGTCCATGAAGTACAATAGATCCCGAGCGCCAAAGAAAACTGAGATATGAATTATATATAACACAGATATTTTAATTTTTTATTATTTTAAGAATTGGTAAGCCATGTAGCAACACTAATTGAAGCCAGTCTCATTACTTTATATTTACTTAATATGTGGTAATCCTTGTTAATCAATTTATTAATTTCACCTTTCTCAAGATAAAACTCTAGCAGGGATGTTTATTAATCTACCCTAAAGCTAATTTTGTGAAAGATTTTTTGTTTTATTTATGTCTGTTGGCATCAATTTAAATTGATATTAAAATATTAGTTATTTTTCTGTGTATAAGTTTTATTTGGTTATTAATTTGCTTTAATGGAGCTAATGTTAGCCTACTAAACTGCTCATTATTTTTTTTAGAGTTCTGGTTTTTTTACTTATTCACAAGCACCTTAAATCAGATGTTAAAAAATAGAAAAACTGGTACTGCTATAGGAGAATTACAAATGGGAATGCAGCTCAAGGAATAAATGGTCTTATTATTTTATTGTTATATTATTCCTATGCTACTTTAAATCATATTGTATTTGTCTGTTTACAGTTATAGACTTAAAACTGCATTTATCAGTTTTTAAGTGAAAGTCAGATTTCAGTTTTAAAAATAGCTTTCTGTGTTGGAAAGAAGCATCCTACTTTTTTGTCCCAGTTCTATCTTAGCTTTGTTATTTATTAATAAGTAGACACTTAAAACCAATCACCAGAGGCAGGCGAATGATTATTTTGGCACATCTCTTTTTCCTTTAGAGACTGCCCTTGGTGCGTTAGCAAGAGTCCTGAGAGAAGACTGGAAGCAAAGTGTGGAGTTAGCTACAAACATCATTTACATCTTTTTTTGTTTTTCCAGGTAAGTATAAAAATGAGGAGATAAGAGTACTGGTCCATGGGTATTTCTGTCTCTGTCTGACTCTGGCTTAGAGGACGGGGGCGCGCAGTCCTCTGTGGGACTGCCCATGCCCTGCCACTGAACGCTTGCTCTGTTGCCTGTTCTCTGTCCTCTGTGTTGCTCTGTCTTCACGCGGTCTCGCCTCACCCACGCATGTACATGTGTGGGCGCGCACACACACGCAGTGAGATAGTATAAGGGGGCGTTAGAGTGTGGGCTCCAGAAGGAGACAGCCTGGATTTCAGTCCACGTCCTGCTCTTTTTTAGCTGTGTGATCTTGGTTCCATTACTTAACTTCACTGTGCCTCAGTTTCTCATCTGTGAACCCGATGGTAATTGTAGTACCCTCTTCAGTTAGTTTTTAGAAGAAAACCTGACCCAGGGTAAGTGCTGGTAAATGTGATTGTTTTATACAGACACACACACGTGAGTGTGTGTAAACACTTACCTGTTAATGCATTCATATATGTTCTTTTACACATATATCCTTCAGAAAGGTGTTTACTGAGACATTGTGAAAAGTTTTTAACCAATTTTAACCAATTGCCTGCCTCAATTCTAAAAATGTATCAGCATTAGCAAACAAATATTTACTGAATAAATACTTGGATGAATGAATTGTCTAGAAAACATGCAAAACCTGATTGCTAATACTTTATTTTATTCTTTGGTGTCAGTTTTATTCAATAATAGTATTGTTATATAATTAGTTTTGTTAAATGGTAGTCTGAAAATATATTTTGAGAGTATCTGAAAAGTTAAAATGGTGGTTAAATAAAAATAATATGTTTTATTTAATTTCTAACTTAAAAATAATCTCATTTCAGATAAAGGTAGTATGTTAAAATATAGTTAAAGTAATCTCATAATTTTCAGTCTTAGTATGTTGTGGATGTATTCATTTATTGAAATATGTATGTCAAATTTTCTACATTGTTTGTACTACAGTGTTTACCCAAAACAAATTTCTTGAACCCACAAAATGTATTTCTTTAAATGCATACTAAAATTTCTTTTTTAAAGCTTCTCTCAGTTTCATGGACTTATCACTCATTATAAAATTGGAGCTCTCTGTATGAATATCATTGATCATGAATTAAAAAGACATGAGCTTTGGCAAGAAGAACTTTCTAAGAAGAAGAAAGCTGATATCCTTTCAGAATGGCATCTCACCCCTCTGTTGCCTGTTGCTGTGAGCTTTGGATGGATAGGGTAGTTTTGTTTGTTTGATTGTTTGTTTTTTGCCATTCACATTGCTTGGGAAAATGCAGGAGTGTTTGAAAGGTTAAGATGAAGATTGAAACTCTCAGAATGAATATAGTTTGAAATGTATTTTTTAATCTCTTTATAACTTCATTAGTTGAAAAATAGAGGGAGCAAAGAGTAGTGGTCTTGGGTAACTGAATCGGTGAGTCTCTAAGTGGCAACACTTGTGTCCCCTAAGCAGCTTTGGTTAGCTGAAGTCTGGCTCACCACTGTTGCTTATGTAGTTTTTTCTGTGTAATAGGTGATTTTGATTGGAATAGGTGTAAATTTGGTGAATATAATTTTAAATTCTATTTTTCTAGTTAAGCGTAAAAATAATTTTCTTAATATGTTCAACTTTGAGAGGCCTGCAGAATGATAGAAACTGTTAAAGGAACCTTAAAAATTACTTCTTTTAACCTGTCTTTCAAGACAGGAATCTTTTCTGCAACTTCCCTTACAAATGGGTTGTTTGGTCTCTTTTTTAACAACGTCATTGCTTATTGATTTAGCTCATTCTGTGGTTTGGCATTCTTTTTATTATCATATTCTTTGCTTAGTGTACTAAGGTCTACTTCCTAATAACTTCTATTTCTTCGTTCTAATCTTGCGTACTGAAGCAATCTAGAATAAGGATATTTTCTGCAGCATCACATTTCTTTTATTTGAAGATACTTATCATATTGCCTCTACAAATTACCTCTTCTGAACTGAAGGCCCTGGTTTATTCATATCTGACCTTATAAGGACGTATTTTGCAGATCAACAAGCCGTATTGATAACTTTCCTTTGAGCCCAAAATTTATTGATCTCTTTTCAAAGTAAAAATATTATTCCTGTTGTGCAGAGTATCATATGTTTTTTATCTCCTCTTCATGGAACCCCCAAGACACTATAAAAATGCCCCCCCACACACACACACACAAGCTTTGACTTTTCTTTATTAGGATCTTTTCAAGTTTAGAAATTTTCTGTGTGTGCTATGAGCTTTTGACATCTAGATTGGTATTGCCCTAAACTATTGGATTGTCGGAAAAGTCATGACACATTTTTGCTACGAAAAACAGAAAAAATACATCATGACTTTTCCAACAACCCAGTAGATGGACAACTCAAAAACCTTGGAGCGTTTAGATTTTTTCTGGAGTCCCAAGTCTTCTGAATGTACCCCAAATTCATTTAAACTGAAGGGATGCAAAGAGGACCATGAATGGGACTTTTAGCAAACATTAATTTATACCTTGTGATTGATGACAAGAACTGATATTTTAGGACATCTCATATCCCTGTGAATATCAATCACCATGGGTTGTAAGATGCATCATTATTTATGAACCACTAATAAAGAAAAAAAATGGTTCCAATTAAACTGTGACACATCATGGATTATAAGACATTTTTAAATTCTGGAGATGTTATGATGTGGGACAATGTGTTTTAGAATCAACGGATTACAATAATTGAAGGAATATATTATAAAAATGACCTATCAGAATTCTGGCCATTTCTCCTAAAATATTACTAATTTATTAAGTATTATGTCTCCTTGTATTTTGATGGAAGTAGCATTCAATAAGGGATTGTTTTTAAGCGCTTGGAGATCCTGAAGTAACTGCTTATTTTTGTTCAGGGCACTGTTTGGGTCCCTAGGATGTAATTTTTAAATTTTGTTTACCTCTAACTTTGGGTTATTTCACTTTTGGCATCTAGTCTGCCAAAAAGAATGAAATGGGTACTAACAAGCTCTATATCCTAATCCATATCCTTTGAATATTCTGGGCATCTGTCTGAAGTGGTATCCGATATTCTTATTAACTAAATCATTTGCTAAGGCAATCTTTTTGGTACGTGGACCCACTTGATAATCTGTTGAAAGTTAGAGACTTGTGCACATACATAGAATATTTCCATATGATTTCTGGGGATTCAAGAATTTTGTGAAGCCCAAACATGTATTTACCCAAGGACTCCAAGCACGTATTGAATCCTTGGTTAAGAAGTCCTGTTATAATACAATTAATTGTACAGAGAATAATATTCTAGTTAAACTATTGGTTGAGAAAACAACTACCGGTAGATAACTTTGCACGTAAAACTTAAAGTGCTGTTCTTCGTAAGATTTTGCAGTAGCTTTTCTTTGTTTCTATGGATGATCCTTAACTTGTTTACTTGACGAAGACCCTGAAAACCAAACCTTGAGAAAAGATTATGAAAAAACATTTAAAAAATACCAGGGGCTTGTGGTAAAACAGGAACAGCTCTTACGAGGTATGACTTCTTAAGCAATGAGAAAGGCAGCAAAGTGCTTATTCTACGTTTAGTTTTTTCCTTTTTTTTTTTTTTGGTCAGATCAGTAAAGCTAATACCAGAATAATCGGAAGTTTTGTAAATTTTAATATGCTACCAATTAATTTGTCTTTAGCATGGGTATTAGTGTTTTAAATTTCAATCTACTATTTTCCACCCAAAGACCCCATTCAGCTCCTAAATGTACATATATATATTTATCTATTTATTTACTTAGAGATAATTTTTTTAATCCAATGTTTGACCTTTTCAATAATAAGAATCTTGTCTCTCAAACCCTAATGTACTTATATCGTAAAAGATTTTGTTGCTTTTCTAGGAAACTGATGTAAAATTTTTCAAAATATTTCTCATTTAATAAAAAATAGTTTCTTTGTAGGGTTTGTTGAGAGATTTACATGTTTACTAGTATGGTTTCTCAGTCATTCATAAGATGCAAAATCTTATGAAGGTTAGTAAGATGATGTGGGGTTTTCAAGTGTACACTCAATCCCTGCTTTGTAGCTATTGATTTTTTTTCCAGCTTTATTGAGATATAATTAACATATAACATAGTGTAAGTTTAAGGTGTACAGTGGGATGATTTGTTACATGTATATACAAAGGGTGCCAAAAAAAGTATACACATTTTAAGCAAGGAAAACTGTATTAAAATTGTTATACTCAATATATACCAATAACAAAAGATGAATTCAAGTCACGTTTGACTTCTGCAATTACAAGAGGTGCTCAAAGTGGTTACCATCAGCGTCTAGATTATGGTGAACTACTGCTTGAGCAACGCTGACCAAAGTGTCCACTTGTATATGTTTTTTTGGCATTCCTGGTATTGTAAAATGTTTATTACGATAAGGTTAATACTTAGCACACCCTTCACCTCAGTTACTTACCATTTTGTTGTTGTTATGATGAGAACATTTAAGTCTTACTCTTATAGCAGCATTCAAGTATACAATACAGTATTGTTAACTACAGTTGCCATCTTATAACTGAAAGTTTATGCCCTTTGACCAATGTCTCCCTATTTCCCCCACAATCCAGCCCCTGGTAACCATCAAGCTACTCTGTTTCTACGAGTTCAACTATTTTAGATTCCACATATAAGTCAGAACATACGATATTTGTCTTTCTCAACTTATTTCACCTAGCATAATGCCCTCTAGGTCCATCTATGTTGTCACAAATGACAGAATATTTTTCTCTCTTTATGGATGAATAATATTCCATTGCGCAAATATATACATACTTATTTATATATCACATTGTTTTTATTCACTTATCCATCATGAACGCTTAGGTTGCTTCCATGTCTTGGCTATTGTGAATAATGGGAGTGAGCATGGGAGTGCAAATATCTCTTTGAGATCATTGTTTCGTTTTCTTTGGATACCTATCCAGAAGTGGGATTACTGTAAAATTTTTATAATACTTCTTTCCTCGTAAAATTGTCTTAAAATTAAAATGGATTACTACTTATATATCAACTAGTAGAATGCCTGGCATACAGTGTACCTAATTAGTGTGAATTGCCTTTCCACCTCAAATATTTGTTAAATAAATTAAATAGTTATACACACACACACACACACACACAAACACTCACACACACACATTTCTTCTGTTCATACGGATTTAGAGATGATCTGTAAGAATACATGAAATGAAATCCTAAAATACTGAATAAAATCAAGGCCATATGAGAGCAAAAAGATTATGTTGACCATAATAACCTACATAATTCTGACAGAAACTTTTCAAGTCTTAACTCTGAAGCTTTCTGTCAGTCTAGGCAAAATGTAAAACATTACCTTTTACATAATTTTCATTGTCAAAAGGGAACAATTATATGATTTATGAGAACCTAACCATTTTTATTACGATATCTGAGAGAAATTTTACTTAGAAATAGTAGACAGTGACCTCACCTTTGTCTAGTGTAACAGTTATATTACTGAATTTCATGTGGCCATTTCCTGTAGTGACTATCAGAAAATCAGCCTGAAAACGTAAAATGTTTTAGTGTCCTCAAATTCAGCTCTAGCTACACTATACATTTGGGATTATAGCTCTTTTTAACATAGCAGCCCCTAGTCAAAGTTTTACCTTGTTTTCTACATGCGTAAAATTATTTTTCCCTGTCTGTCTGTTTTATTTTTGCTAACATATAATTAATTGCCATTTGATTACCATTTGAGCTCTAAGCTCCAGAAGGATAGGAATCATTATCTTATTTTGATTATGTATTCTTCTTAGTATCATAAGAATACTATTTTATATAATGTATTTTATATAACATATCACTCAATAACAATAACTGTTTTCTAATGAATGAACTAATAACCAGTTACAAATTTTGAAATAATATATTCTCTCCTAAGAACTACACCTGTGACTATGGGGAGTAGAAATGACATGAAATTGTTGATGCAATATGCCAGTCATTCACTGCTCATCTCTTTTACTCTCCTAGTGGCTCTTTATTTGCTTCTGAACCTTGCTGAGGATACGCGGACAGAGCTGAAGATGAGAAACAAGAACATTGTGCACATGCTGGTGAAGGCTCTGGACAGGGACAATTTTGAGCTGCTGATTCTCGTGGTGTCGTTCTTGAAGAAACTCAGCATTTTCATGGAGAATAAAAATGACATGGTAACTTCCATTGAAACAGTCCGTGCTTGCTATTTTCAAGTTAGAATATTTTGAGAAAAAGTAAACAACGTTATTCCCCTACTGAGATCATTCTAGATGTAAATTTTACAATAGCGATAACTCCCTTAAATGGCTTCATTAGGAAGTACAATATTCCATATTAGTTAATACTCTAGATAATGGAAGTTTATGGATAAAAATCTTTTCCTAATATTGTATAGGATAAATCTTTTCATATTAAACATGATATATGGAAAGTAACTTAAACTTAAGATTGTGTTTCAGTGTCATCTGGCTTTGTATTTTCCCCTCAAGTATTTTTATCTCTGCGTTTCTGATACTAGTGTGTGGAATTACAGTTCAGCCCAATCTCTTCTTTCTCGCCTGCCATTCCAGCTGGGAGCCACAGCCTGTTGATTCTGCTTCTTAAGTATCCCTCTTTCTCTTCCCAGTGCCACTGTGTCAGTTCATGCCCTCTGCATTTACACCCTCCTCATCTCTCGTTTGAATTATCACAGTAGGCTCCTTTTCTGTGTCATTAAATTACCTGCCTTTTCTATGTCATTAAAAAGTCTTTGTTAGAACAGTATTATATGAAGTAGATCATACAGTAACCCTACCTTGTTTTCAAATATTTAAATTGTTTATAACTCCAGTATCATAAATAACACTTCAGTGGACACATTTATTACGTGCATCTTTGCCTATATTTCTGATTATTTTCTTAGATAGATTCCTAGGAGTGGAATTATTGGATCATTGGTCTTAACTTCACTGAAGACCATTTTAGAGCTACATGCTAATACAAGTCATGATGTGACTATGTAGTATTGGCGTAAGTGGATTTTCCTTCAGAGTCTAAATATAGAGTATTTCTTCCTACTCGTGTTTTCTTCTTTTAAAATCAAATGAGCTAAGAAGTCGCTTATGTTTATTAAATGACACAGTGTGCTCTTTGAAACCTAAGACTGATTTATCAGATTTAATAAGTGCTTTGATTCTGATACTTGAAATATATGAAATTTTATTTTACCCACAGATATTTACTATCTGTCATCTTTATTATTAGTATATAATTATTGATGGTCGCTGTATGCCTAACTTTAAGATTGAATTTACTTCAGGGAGATTAATCCAAAACATGTTTTTTTAATTTATTGTTCTTACATTTAAGAAGAATATGACATGTGTGTATATATATATATATATATATATATATATTTATCTGAGTAATTAGAGTGTGGCTAAATACTTGCTTCCCCTTGCTACTAGAAGCTGAAGTATATTCTTCTATTTATGTGTTTAGATTACGTTCACCTTTATTAGGTTCACAAAATTCAAATTGACTTGTCATCGGCTTGTATCTACTATATAATGATTAGATTTGTATTCAAGTAATACACTTATTATGTGTTTATTCTATCAAAAATGATCTCAAGAATATTATTAAAAATTATTTTCTGGTAAGACCTAGATTCGGAATGTAAGTTGTCTTATCAAGCCTCATATTTAAAAATTTTTTGCTTATTTTTTTAATTAAAATTTATTGGGGTGACGATGGTCAAAATTACATAAGTTTCAAGTGTACAGTTCTATAATACATCATCTATATATTGCATTATGTGTTAACCACCAGAGTCAGTACTTCTCCCATCGCCGTATATTTGACCCCCTTTACCCTCTTCTACCATCTCCCCTACCCCGTTACTCATTTTTTATTGAGGAGGAAAACCTGAGATTCAGAAAAGGTAGCACATCCAAGGTCATAAAAATGATTTGATTAGCCAGGTTTTTACTGTAGATGGTATGCGTTTCATCTTTTAGTGTGAAAGAAATGCATTTTTTTTTAAAGGGCATTGTACCGAATCAGGATTTTTGCAGCTTGACTGGCCCTTACATTCATGTTTAGATTTAGTGAATTACCTCCTAATTTTGCAAATGAAGTAGCAGAGAGAATCAGAGAGGTTAAATAATTTGCTCAAAGAAAATTGGCCAGGTATTGCTTCCTACTCTGCCCACAGGACAAAAATTTTTTTGTCTTTATTTTATGTTGTTTTTAAAAAAAACACATTTTTACCAAGATTAAGTATAAGCAATTTTTTAAATGGCTGCCAAAAACACTGAAAAATAATTGCTTAAAGGCTGAAATAAATTTACTGATAGATTGTTGATAAACTGTCACTTTACATAGAACATTTAATAAAAGTATTAATTAACTATAAATTCCATTTTATAGGTATAGAATTGAGAGGGCATTGCATGTTGAGACAATTACTAAATTTAGCTTTTGGAATTGGGCTTTTATCAACCTGAAAGACATGATTCGAAGGCTGTGTCTAGTGTTTAACTATCTGATTGGACTACATGGCAATTTTACATTCCATTCTCTGCAGTGGAAAGACATATTAATAAAAAAAACTCTCCAGGTTACTATATTATTAAGTTTTTTATAACACTAGTGTGTACTGTAGCTATTTCAAAAGACAAATATTACTTAATATAATTAGTAACAGATGAAGCCTGTGGCAATTTTATTTAAAAGGGGTTGGTGGGAGGGATGGCTGATATATTTGTAGGGTTGTATTATTTATTTAAATAATGTGTTCATTTTACTGTTGATGTGAACTAATACTGACCTTGCTTTTTGGAGTTATATATTTTAAAGGAAATTTAGTTTACTTAAAAAAATCTTTTAATTAATGATTTAAATTGTTTTTATATTTCTTAATATTAATACAATATAACAAAAAGGGAATGAGGCATAATAGAATGTGATTTAAGAGTAACAACACAGAGGATATATTTTCCTTGGGTTGCTTGCTTATTTTCTCATTAAATTTTGAGAGTTCTTTTTATATTTTGCATGTGTTTTTTATCAGTTAAATATTTTGCAAATATTTTCTCCTTTTTTGTGGCTTGTCTTTTCATTCTCCTATGAAGAGTAGAAGGTTTTAATTGTTGTGAAGTCCAGTATATCAAATAATTTTTAATGGATTATATTTTGGTATTGTATTTAAGAAATCTTTGCCTAACTTAAGTCACAAAGATTTCTTCCTCTGTTTTCTTCAAGAAGCTTTTCATAGAGTTTGTGTCGTTGCTGTTTTTGTTTTAGTCTGTGATCCATCCATTTTTCAGTTAATTTTGTATATGGTGCAAAGTCTGGATTAAGATTCATGTTTTGATATGACTCCAGTTCCAGCATCATTTGTTGAAAGGACTATTTTTTCTCCACTGAATTGCCTTGGCACTGTATTGAAATTGCCTTTGCACCTTTGTTGAAATCAGTTGGCTATATCTGTGTGGTTCTATTTCTGACTCTCTCTCTTCTATGCAGTTGATGCACGTGGCTGTGCTTTCACCAATACATCCTTGTCTTGATTTCTGTAGCTTTAATAGTAAGTTTTGAAATCAGGCAGTGTAAGGCCTTAAGTGTTGTTATTATTATTCACTATTATTCTGGCTATTTCAATTTTTTTTTTACCCTCCCATACCCATTTAGGATCAACCAGTCTATTTCTTTAAAAGACACATCCTGGAATCTTGACTGGGATTGCGTTAAATCTGTTGGCAGTATTCAGTATATTAACCGTATTGGATTTTCCAATCCATGAACATGGTATAGCTTTTCCATTTATTTAAGTCTTTCTTGATTTCTTCCATCATTTTGTAGTTTTTAGCATACATATTTTGCACATATTTTGTTGGATTTATACCTAAATGTTCTACCATTATAATTGTAGTTTTTAAGAAAAAAATCATTTTCCCATTATTATTTATTGAAATGTAATCAATATATATCCTATTAATTTTGGGTGTACATCATCATAGAAATTTGATATTTACATACATTACAAAATGATCACTATAGTAAGCCTGGTTACTATCAGTCGTGATTGATAGCATATTGAAATACAGTTAATTTTTGTATATTGACCTTGTGTCCGGTGACCTTGCTAAATTCACTTTTTAGTTGTAGTGGCTCTTTATAGATTCTTGGGGATTTTTTAATTAGACAATTATGTCATCTGTGAATAGAAAGTTTTATTTCTTCCATTCTAACTTGTATGACTTTTTTTTTTTTCTTTTCCTTGTACTGGAGAGTATGATGTTAAAAAGGAATGCTATGAGTAGGCTTTCCTGCTTTGTTACTGATCTTAGGAGGAAAACAATGTTTTTTACTATTAAATGTAATGTTATCTAAGTTTTTTGTAGATTACCAGTTTAAATTCTGTTCTGCTTCAAGTTTGCTGAGAGGTTTTATTATGACTGGATATTGGATTTTGTCAACTGCCTTTTCAGTACTGATTGAAATGATCACATGATTTTTCTTCTTTAGACTATTGATATAGGGATTGCATTGATTGACTTTCACATGGTAAGCCAGTCATATTTAAGGGCTAAACACCACTTGATCATGATATATTGCCTTTTTATATATTGCTATATTTGATTAGGTAATACATTGTTGAGGATTTTTGTACCTATGTTTATGAGGGATTACTAGTTTAGTTTTCTTATTATCTCTTGGTCTGATTTTGGTATTAGGGTAACTGTGGCCTCATAAAATGAGTTGAGAAGCATTTTCCCTTCAATTTTTTCTGGAAGAGTTTGTGTAGAATTGGTATTTGTACTTAAATGTGTAATAGAACTCACCAGTGAGCAAGTCACCTGGGCCTGGAGTTTTCTTTCTTTGAATTTCTTTAATACCTATAAGACTTTTTAGGTTAATCTCTTTCTTTTTGAGGGGTAGTTTTATAGTTTGTGTCTTTCAAGGAATTTATCCATTTCATCTATGTTATTAAATATATAGGCATAAAATTTTTCATACTTTTTTACTTATGTCTTTAAAATCCAAAGATCTGAAGTGATTTTCCCTGTTTCATTACTGATATTAGTAATTTGTTCTCTCTCTCTTTTTTTAATAGTTTCGTGGTTTATCAATATTATTGGTATTTTCAAAGAACCAGCTTTTGGTGTCATGTTTGATTATTTTCACCGAATATAGAATTCTAGGTTGATATACTTCGTGTAACTTCTGTTTATCGGGAGATTAATTTTTCTCAGGGAAGCCTTCCTTGACAACTCCTTACACTGAGATTATGTCAGGTCCAATCCTTATAATCTCTCATGGTACTCTGTTTTTGTCTCACATACGCTAGTTATACAATTACAGTTAAATAATTGTATAATTGTGTTTTTACTGTATTTCACTTCCTCTAAAATATAAGCTCTATGAAGTCAGGAACCATTTCTCTCTTGTTCACCAGTATATATCCAGGGCTTAGTTAAGAAATATTTGTTGAATAAAAACAAATAAATCTGGAAAATTATTTACTCATTGTAATCAATGAAGCTAGTGACAGAGCTACAGTTTTGTAAAAATGTAACAAACATTTGTCACTGGCCTCTGTGGAAATTGTTGCAGGGAGTTAACCAATGAATTATTGACCCAGCTGCTTAGAAGACTCAACCAAGAAACAGAGACTCAATTTGGAGAGTCTTTGGAGATGGATTTGTTCTTTGTAACAAAGAGCTCTGGGATATGACTCCAGTGAGGCCATGGAGTGTACATGGAGGCCTGAAGGCAAAATTGTTGTTGTTTTGTCAGTTTAGCATTTATAAAAAAAAAGTATGTTTACTCTTTGGCATGGAATGAAAGGAAAAAAGTATATCGAGGGCTCAATTATTAATGTGATGTTTACGGGGTCAGTAAAAGATTGCAATAAAGATATGGACAGGGTGGTATAAATAAACACTTTAGACCTGTAGTAAAAGAAAAAGTAGACCAAGATTATTCATAAATCTTTGGGAATGATCAAAAAAATGTATAGAATTAGAAATATAGAATTTCTTTCCTTTTTAATCACTGCTTTGTAACAAAGATGTGAGATATTTTTATAACCCAAATTTTCTGATTGCCACCTTAAGAAATGTGAATACAGGGCTTGCATTACCAAATAAGTTCTGTCCTGTCTTCTCACACTAAAACAAACTTTCCTGAAGCAATTTCATAACCTTTTAGACTTGAAGAGTCAATAAACATTTCCTGTAAATGGCCAGATAGTCAATATTCTGTCCCTTGCAGTTCATACAGACTTTGTCGCAACTACTCAGCTCTGCTGTTGTATAGCATGATAGTACCCAGAGTCAGTCTATAAACAAATGAGCATGGCTGTGTGCCAGTGAAACTTGATGGAAACTGAAATTTGAATTTCAAGTAATTTTCATGTGTCATGAAATAGTCCTCATTTAATTTTTTTTTCTGAACCTAAAATCATCCCAGACACTCTCCTGCCTTTAGCATAATGTGAAATTTCTTAGCAGAGCATTAGAAGAGTTTTGTGATGTCCAGTGTCTGTGTTTATGGGCTCCTGCCGTTCCCCAGCATATACCTCACACCGTGGCCGCAGCGAAGTCCTTGCAGTTCCCCAGATAGGCTCTTTCATGCCCAGGTGCCTGTCCGCTGGCTCTTCCTTCTACCTGGATTACCACTGCCTTTCTCAACCAGAGAGCCCACTACTAAGAACTTCGTTTCTTATTCGGAGCCTTTGCTGTTCTCTTCTGTAGCTTAGCGTTTCCTTCTGTGTTGCTTCCAGGCACGTTGTGCATTCCATTTTTATCATGTTGTATTTTTTTAATCATTTGTTCCACTTGTCTGTCCTCTTTTTAGACTGGACCCCTTGAAGGCCAAGACTCTTGTTTCTCTAGCACAGGGCCTGGCACTTAGTAGACGGTGACAGTAGTGTTTTCCAGAACCCAATGTAATTTGTCTTCCACTTGATGCTGTTAAGTGAAGGGAGGAATGGATGATGTGGGAATATATATTTTCTGCTGCACAGTTTTGGTTTCACAGAATGACAGTATATAAATTAACCCATAATTGCTTACAAAATAGATATCCCTTAGGGTAAAGACAATGAAAAACTCATTATTTGTAATCTTTTTCGTACCTCACAGCATTTGTATCTTTCGTATAGGTGGAGATGGATATTGTTGAAAAGCTGGTAAAAATGATACCTTGTGAGCATGAAGATCTGCTGAATATCACTCTCCGACTTTTACTGAACCTGTCCTTTGACACAGGACTCAGGAACAAGATGGTGCAGGTGGGATTGCTCCCCAAACTCACTGCGCTCCTAGGTATGCCTTCTAAAACTTCACACTCGTGATGCCTGGGATTTCCAGCATCACTGGAAAATTGAGCTCTGGGTGGAAAAGCCGGCTGAACGAAAACGAGTCTGTATATGTTCTTTGATTGAGAACTTAAAAATAAGCAGAAAGGATGAAAACTGACATGTGCCGGGATAGCCATGGTGCTGTGGCACGCAGTGGAGTGGGAGCTGTTAACTCGGCCGTATTTCCTGCGCCCCAGTGAAAGTGAAAGTGCATCTATACAAGTGCTGGCAGGGAAGCCAGAAGGAACACTATTTTCTCGTCAGCACGTTTTTAAAAGCACTTATCATTTATGCTCTTATATTCTGCCATGCTTTTAAAATACTACTGATAGCTACACACATTTGGGGAGCCTTTTTGTCATTAGGTAAAAAAGGGCATTTTTAAATATAGCATGAGTTAGAAAATATTGTATTGGAGGATTCAGTTTATAATACATTATTTTCTTTTCACTGATAGCAAGTTAACTATATAGCAAGGGTGCATTCAGATGTTAACTCTTCTGTGCTCACACACAGTACTTCTTTTTTTTTTTTAAAGATTTTTTATTGGGGAATTGGGGAGATGGGAACAGTGCTGGGGAATTGGGGGAAGGGGAACAGACAAGTTGCTGTCGTTTTATTCTTCAGTCTAGTTGTGGAGGATGATGCTTCA
>NW_017731356.1:2478775-2507421 GCF_001890085.2 Hipposideros armiger | reverse complement strand
ATGTGGGATCCAAACCGGGTCCCTCTGGCATCCCAAGCCAGCTCTTAACCAAAGTGCCACTCGGCCAGCCCACGCAGTACTTCTTAGCAGAGGATTCATTGCCCTGTAGGATCTGTTCATCATCTATGTTTAGAGGCACCTGCCCCTCCCCATCATGTGCTTTATACCATCTCCACACCGAGCCCCGTACGACTAGTCCCCTAAACAGGCTCTCTGCTGCCTGAGTGCCACTCCACCTGCTTTTCCCTCTACCAGGAACACCGTTGCCTTTATCACCAGAAAGCAAATTCCTAACTCATCTTTGAAGACTCTGTTCCTTTGTTTACAGTCCTGCAATTTCATTCTTGTTTTGTAGCTTTCTCCATATGGTGAAATATTTTGTAACAGTTACTAGTAGTAGTGGGATAGTAGTGGAATGATTTAAAATTCAGTTTATTCTTTGCTATGTAATGTCTATGAATCCAGCCTTGACATCATCATCATTTTCTTCATAATATTATTAGTAACATTTATTGAACATTTACTATGCCATTCATTTTGCTATGTGCTCTAATTATATAATCTTACGGAATCCTCATCTGAGATACTTACTCATGATTATATAGCTGATGAAAGGCAGAGCTCAAATTCCAACTCAGGTATATCTGCTGCCAAAGTTGGATTTATTAACTACTACTATAGTAAACCTACTATGTAGAGTTCATTAAATAGAGTAGGCAGAGGTATACAGTAACCGAAAAATCCAATTCTCCAAGTCTCTTTAAAAAGTAAGGTTAACTTATTTATTACTCTTTTCTCAGAATAGGAAAATCCTTAGTCTGTTAGTCAGCCCCAGAACATTTGACTAATTGGCCAGTCAACAAATATTGCACAGGACTTTTATTACACATTTGAGAAAAACTCTGTTAAGGAATACTTTTCAAAAATTGCTTTCGGGGAACCAAAACAATACAAGCATTTAATGAGGAAACAGAAAAACTTCGATGGTCCTTGAATTTAATTCAGGTGACCCATCATCTACCATAAATCTAGCAGAGTTAGGTATCAAACACCAGGTCAGATTTTCAGTATGAAGATGAGTAAGTTATAGTCCTCATTCTGAAGCAATTCATAGTCTACTTGGCCTGTTTTGTGTCCGTCCTGTCACCTACTTTTATGAAACACAATTTAAGAGAGATTTGGGGGAAATTGCTCACAGGATACCCATTTCGTGTTTTGTTAACGAATAGAATTTGGGGATATAAGATATAATATTCAATCCATAAGCTATTTTATCTCTTCTAGAGCTCAGTTTATAGAGTCAGACTGCCTTATTAGAAGCATAACTCTCTTTACTCCTAACCATGTCACATTGGGCAAATTGTTATCCAAACACTGATTCAGATTTCTCATTTCTAAAATATAATTTAATATAATTAAGACCAGCTTAAGGTTCTTCTGAGGATTAAACAAGGTATCCCATGCAAAGTGCTTAGAACTATGTATGACACATTGTATTTTCTTAATGTTAGCTATTTTTGTTTTTCTTATCAACATTATCATTATCATTATTCGATATAAAGTGGACTTTCTGTAAGTGTTGCTGACTTATCTTTCTCTGAGTACAGATACCCTTCTCAGATACTAGATCTTTGTTAACAAACTCGGCAGTTTATATTGTTCTACTTCCCTGTGATATGCATGCAGTTTAATTCAATTTAATTCAGTAAAATGCTGAAGAATAGAGGCTGTAGAAAGTATTTCAGATAAAGTGATCAACATTACCTAAGGCGTAGAGAACTCTAGGTCAGTATGAGGAACAATAACTAAGAAAATAGTAGGAAATAACTTTGGAAAAATGGGTTTATGTTGTTATGTGGAATTACGCAATTTAGGGTTATGCCAAGAAGATATATTTAATATAGATGATGGTAGTAATCATTGCAGGTTAAAGCTAGTTGGGTCATAATCAGAGTACTCCCCTACAGAAATGAATCTGACATCATTCTATTGGATGGACTAGAACTAGAGTCTAAAGGTGAGAACAGCAGTTTGTTGCAGTAGCGAGACAAAGTAAAGGAATCCTCAGTTAGGGGAGAAGTGGTATGTCAGGGGTGAGGCAGAGGGAAAGGGCAAGAGAGGCGTGCGGTAGGCAGGCCTGATGTCCCTGTTTGGGTGGGTAACGCCAGAGAAAGAATTCCTAGACTCGATGACTGTTAGAGCCCAGCGCCTGGCACAGAAACAGAGCATTGTGAAGGAGGCGGCCAGAGGGAGTCCGTGGCAGATTTGATGGAGACATGTTGGAGACAACATCTTAGACAGATGTTCAGTGAGCAGAGCTCAGGAGAGGTAAGGGTTAAAGGAGAAAATCTTGTTCAATAGATGAATACAAATGGACAGAGGAAACTACTAAAGGAGATAAAACAGAGACATATGGTTGTCAACAAATACAGGAGATACACAGCGTGAGGCCATGTGGAGAAGCCGCGATGATCTTGGAATCTTCACGTGTAGAGAATGGAGGACTCTGGGGGGGGGGGCGCAAGAGCAGCGGAAAACTTTTACCTCCTTTTGAGTCATTCTTTCAAAGTGTTGCTTCATTCTCTTTGAAATGTTATGAATTTCTAGGGCATCAAATTTTACTACTCCAGCGAGAGTAAAAAGCTGGTATTATTCTAACTTTACAAAGGTAGAAAGATAATCTTAAAAGTTTCTTCCTCTGTTCTTGGCTGATGTGTCACAGCTGAAAGCAAAATGATCCTGCTGAGATGTTGATGGTTAGGTCGCCATGGTAGCTTCTTGGCTTGGCTTATCTTTCTGTGGTAGATAAAAGAGATGATGGTTACATAACAGTCCTTGTAAAAATAGCTACAAAAACTGTCTTGGAGAATAAAGTGGAAAAAAATACAAAAAGGTGTTGCGATTTGAATAATTAATAAAAGCAAAGGGAGGTGGTTACAGCCCAGTTATTTTGGCATGTTAGAAACCAATATTCATTTATAAGCTTATGGCAACTTTCAGCCTGAGGACTGATGGGCAGGCTCTAACATCATTCCTGTTTAGGTAAAGATTTAGGATGTCATACCCTTTTTTTTCCCTCTTGTTACTCACAAGTCATTGAATTTTAGCTTAAGCAGTTTATTTTTTTCAAATGTTCATATATGTCTTTGGTTTAATAGCTTTCTTTAGTTCTTCCTTTTCATTTCACTTACAAGCCATGGAAGCAATAGCAATCAATTATGCATAGCAAACAAAAGAGAATATCTACTGATCGTCAGGATCAAGGAAAGGGAGAAAATGTACACAGTGAAAAGAAATTATTATTGGGTTGTCAAAAAAGTCATGACGTATTTTTTCTGTTTTTCTTTGCAAAAATGCATCATGACTTTCCGGACAACCCAATATATACTAGAGTACGGTGCCTTCAACTTCTGTAAAGTGCTTCAAAATGTCTACAAGTTTACATCTATTATTTATTTCACATTCTTTTAATTTAATTATTTTAACGGTGCTATTATTTTGTACTCTTTTTCATTTAAATTATGGGTTTTAATAAACTTCTGTAGGCTCTTTATAAGGTTAGCCTATGGAAAAAACAAAAACAATTCCGAGTAATTGGTTCAATATGAACTTTGGGAACATAACCATTTTGTAAACTTCATTTTATCACATGCCCTTTTATCCATCACTTCCCTGGAAAAACCTATCTAGTAAATCTATTAGGACGATAAGGCTATGATTATTAATAAACAACCCTAAGATCATAGTAGCTTAAAATACACCAAGGGTTTATTTCTTGCTCCCATTTTATGTCTTTTATGGGCCAGTAGAGAGTGCTGGTCCACAAGAGCGTCAGCCAGGGATGCAGACTGATAAAGCGAGAAAATGGAGAATTGCAAACTTCTCTTAAAGGCTTCCTCTCTGAGTGACAAGTATTTTTTTAATTTACATTTCCATTGATAAAAGCAAGTCACAGGGCCATGCCGAACTTTAAGGGGTGGGCCAGTGCTTGGAAGGATTAGAACTGGAACAGCGGTGACCAAGCTGCTTTAATGACTCTGAAAGGTATTTTTCAGTCTTTCTGAATTTTAGCTGGGTTTCCACGGTTAACTAAAATCTCTTAAAATGTGTAGCCTGAGACATCAATGCAAATGCTACTGTATGTAGTATGTAGAGCAACGGTAGTAGCACAGAGCACGTTGATTAAGAGCTGGAATTATGGAGCCAGACTCTATGACTTTGAATATTGACCTCATCAGTTACTAGCTCTGTGACACTGTGCAAATCACGTAACCCGTATGTCCGTTTTTTCATCTCCAGTATGGAGGTAATAATTGTACATATTAATAGGGAAGGATTAAGTGAGATAATGTAGTAAATGTTAGGAAATTATACATATGTGAAATTACTATAAAAACATGTAGAATACAAACAATCAATATCCAGCAGTGGGTGTGTTTTGGTACATTTTCCAGGCTTATACCATTAAGAGTGTTTAGTCATTTTGTATGATCGTCTTTTAAAAATTGATTACATCTCTCTTTTCGTAAATATTTTCTTTCTTTTCTTAAAAATTTACCTTAATGACATGAACATAATTTAAATTTGTGTTGAGGAGCAGTTTAGTGTAGTAGTTAAAACCACGAGCTTTGGAGCCAGAGCGCCTGGGTTCCAGTGCTGTGTAAGTATTAGCTATGACTGTTTTTGTTATCAATGATTCAGGCTCGCAATTCTGAAGATAATTATTACACAAGGCTGCACATATTACTGCGCTCAACTATTTCCCCTTGCTAAGTGGTCCCCAAATGCCATGCAGTTTTAGTTTTTATATATAGTTCTTGTTTTCCCCTCTTGTTCTTGGCTGTCACTTCTCATTTCTTCTGTACCAGCAGCAATTCTATAGCAGCAATTTTCCTCTCCTCTAATGATATATTTCCAATCTCCTGTGGTCTTGGAAACTGACAGCTGAACTTATTTGAAGTGTATATTTTGTTAAAAATGAATTCCAAATGAATGACGGAAGGGCTCTATTCCTAGTGATGTTCATCGCCTGGACTTTACAACATTTCTTTTGATTATGAAGAAACCTATTTTGCTTGATCGTTCTCTGCTGTGTTCAGAGAAATTGCATTTAGTATATAAATGATGTCCTGATCAGTGATTATTAGCATGTTCATTTTTATGTAAATGTTACTTGTGTGGAGAATTAAATCATTAACTCCTAACACAATAAATTAAACTCCTCCCTTGAGTGATTCAGTGGTATGTTTAATATCTCTGATCTTTGGCCATTACGATTATGTGGAAGTTGTAGTAAGGAAGCATTTTAGAGATCGTCAACTTTAAAGGAATAGGACATCGTTCATCTAGAGCAGAGACTTTGAAACATCTTTCACCCCAGTCTATATATTGGGTTGTTGTAAAAGTCATGATGCATTTTTGCAACGAAAAACATAGAAAAAATACGTCATGACTTTTCTGACAACCCAATAGTAAGATGTATTTCACATTGCAAACGTGTGTGTGATGTGTATATGAATGTGTGTATATCCATCAGTTTATATTAATATACATTATATTTTATTTATGATATATATTATACCTTTTATTTAATATGTGTAATTTTTTAAATGTTTAAAGAAGTCTTTACCATTTCTAAGTGTAATGCACTATTTCCTATTTATTTATTTATTTATTATTATTATTCTCCTTACAACTTGCTTGTTGATTTTATGTTTTCCGATTGATTTTGATGGTGAGTTGAAAACCACTGAACTAGGGGAAGTGATTAGACTTCTTTCCCTTCAAATCTTAAGAAATATTCGTCTCTCCTGGACTTTTTTTGTGTTGAACAGTTGATCTGAATTACTGTAGGTTATGCTTTCCCAAATACTTGGAGTGATTATATGGAATTGAAAAATTTTTTGGAAATAGAAAAAAAACATGTAATTCAAATATCTAAAGGATTTGGGCTGCATCTTCTTCCTTATTGTCATGGAGAAGGAATTAAAGAGCATGCAGTAGAATATGAGCTGTCAGTTTGCTTTCCTCATTAGAAAAATATTCATTGTTAATATATGTTCATATTGACAGATGACTGTTTAAATTAAGGAATTACCCATTTTATATATAAAAATTACTTAGTTTTTGAAAGATGCCAGAAATGCAGAAGCACTTGTGCAGGGCTCTTACATGTGGTAGAACTTTTCAGAAGTGATTTTCAAGCGATGCTGTTTCAACTGGAAATGCTATCAGATTTTAAGCAGGTTTTCTTTATAATTATTTGGGGACCCCATAACTGACAAATCTTTTCATACTTAATGATAGATTACTTTAACTAGAGTACAATGTATCATGAATCTTTCAGGCTCTAATAAAGCTGTGCTAAATGAACATTTAATCCCCTTCTCCTGTATCCTGAAACATTTAACTAGTACATTGCGACCCCTGCTGTTGTGACAATTGCTGAATAACTGAAAAAAAGACACACACACACACACACACACACACACACACACACACACACATAATTGAGTAAGGTTTTGTGATTTGAGTAATTGCTAAAGATAGAGGAGAACATGCGTTATAGTTCAATTTTTTTGCCATGTGAGGCTTGAGAGAACTGTTATTCAATATTTCCAAAAATTATTTTAATATTGTTTTATCATGTAATGCATTTCATTTTAGGAACTTTGAATTTAACTTTTTTCTTTGACATCAGGGACACATAAAGAAGTAAGAAATTTTAGAAATTGTTGTTTAAATTTTTCTTTCTCCACTTATCTTGAAATTGATGGGTTTGAATAGTTTTGATCTTTAATGCCGTAGAGAATGGTATTATCTCTCAAAAACGATTTAAAATTTTTATTTGAATCCATGGAAAAGCTTATATCTAAATATCCCTTTGTTTTTCTTTTTTTAAATACCGCTAAAATTACCCATTTCTTATTTCATTTTTGATGTTATTTTCCTAAGATTTCATAAGGATCCTAAACATATCTCTGCCTAGTTCAGTATTAATTATAAATCTTCTCAGTTCATTTCATCCCTGAACTTGGCACTTTTCTTATGCCTGGTAACTTTATCATCTGGGACGCCTGTCATAGCCAGTGGTTTCGGCAAATGTGATTACATGCAAATTGAATTGGCCTAGAAAGCTTGGCATTACTTATCCAATTGTTAGACAGTTTGTTCAGGCTTTTAGGATACCAAGTTAACTTTTTGAAAGTGTTTAAAGATTTTTTGGCTCATCTAAGAATCAGATCATTAAAAATATATATATATACCCTTGTCATAAGTCCTTAGGCCATTTCACCTTGATGTGTCTCCAGAGTGCTTCCTTATGTCAAAATAGACTGGGCTGGGAGATGGCGAGGAAATGCCTTGTCATAGTGTGTTCTTCAGTCCCCTGGAGAACGCACTGGTAGTATTTCAAAAGTAACTTGAATAACTATATTTTCTTAGCTTTTTGTCGGCTGAACCAGGCAAATAATGTTTTTGCAGCTCTCAATTGCTTTGGCTGGATGCTGCTTTAGCTGAGTATTGTTCGATGTTCTTGGGGATGATTAGCACAGAAACGAGCATAAATACGCAGCGGAAATGGATTCTTTAAAGAGCATAGTTCATCATGACATTGGTTTGTGCATAAAGCTTAAATATCACATGACAGACAGTCTTACAGAGTGCATACTTAATGATTTTATTAAAAAACTCGGATTTCACAGGTGAACTCTTTTAGATGATTTTGAGTTTATTTATACTTTTTTTCCTTTGCGAATGATCTTAATATATATTTAAATTGAGTAATTTATAAGTTTTTATGTCAGCTTTCAGTATTTTCAAATTTAAACTTGAAGGAACAGGCCTTATAAACTAATACAGGTCTCATCCGCCATATGTGAATTTTTGCATTTGTTAAAATAAAATAAGAATAGGCACAGCCAACCTAATAGACAGATTAGGTAGCTACTATAAATTATAGGCAATTACCATTTTCCACAATTTCTCTGCTATTTTGTAAGTCTTCCCTGTTTATTAGGAGATTGTAGGAATTCAATGGTTAGAGCATCAGTTTTCAAACTTTTGGTCTCAGGACACCTTTCACACTCTTAAAAATTATTGAGGACCCCAAAAGAGCTTTTGTTTACAGGGGGTTATATCTATGAATATTTAATGTACTCAAAATTAAAACTGAGACAGTGGTTAAATATTCATTTTAAAATAACAAACCTGCTACATGTTGATATATTTTTATGAAAAGTAATTTTTTTTTCAAAATAAAACTTAAAAGAATGTCATAGTTTTACATTTTGCAAATCTCTTTAAAGTCAGGCCTAATAGATAACAGCTGGCTCTCATATCTCAGCAATCTGCTATGATATCATATATCATGTATGTCACATATGTCATGTCATGTAGCCTCTTCGGAAAGAATGAGGGTTTAAAAAAGGAAAATAATATGTTAGTATTGTGGTAAAAATGGTGTGACTTTGCGGATCCCCTTTAGGGGTCCTCAGAGCACACTTTGGAAATCAGCAAATTAGAGCATTCCTTTAAAGCTTTCAATTTCCATTAAATGAAAATACTCCTGCTAGTAATAATTAACCAAGAGTCTCAAATTAGCTGCTGAAATCCAGATAGGAGACATGTTTTATTTTGCCAGAATACATATATATATATATATTATATTTTATAATACCTACTTTTAAAAAAAATTTATTTGATTTATTGGGGTGACATTGGTTAATAAAATTATATAGATTTAAAGTGCACAGTTCCATAATACATCATCTGTGTGTTGCATTGTGCGTTCACCACCCAAAGTCAAATCTTCTATCACCATATGTTTGACCCCCTTTACCATTTTTTATCCCATTACCCCCCTTACCCTCTGGTAACCATTTATTGTTGTCTGTGTCTATGAGTTTCGGTTTGTTCATTTGTTGCTTTAAGTTTTATATCCCACCAAAATATATTTTCTTAGTCTTATATTTGGATTTCTAGGTATGACCCAAACTCTCCTATTCCCCTAGGATAGCTCTTATTGTCACTTAGACACTTAGTTATATTTCTTGCCTTGCTCTTTGGACATTTGAGTATTCAGCCACTCACCTCTTAGAATCATTTTTTATCAGTTTCTTCGGTGCTTTGTGAAGGGCGTGGGGAATGTATGACATGGTGTAGGATGGTGGAGATGTAGGGAGTCAGAGCACAGAGGGAGAGCGGCTTACAGTAAATTCCGGGTAATTAGCCAATGCTGGACTTTTCATGCAGCCCAGCAATCATACTGCATTTTCTTTGGTAATGCCCTACTCTCCTAGGTGAGAATTTCATTTCTGTATGTTCTCATAAATCCAGCCTCATCCTCGCCCTCATCCCCATTCTCAGGTCATTGCTGTTTTGCTTTCCGTTTCACCGAGAATGTAGAAACTGTCAGGAGAGGACTTCATGAGTTCCTACTGCCGCGCTCACTGTGCCTGCCTCCCATTATTGTGGCGGCCAGCACGCCGCCATCCTGCCGACCTCTCCCCTACCCGTTTCCTGCCCCAGCAGCTCTCTGCCCGCATGTATCGTGGATTTTTTTCCTCTCCCGTAGAACATCACCATCAACTTACAAATATGCTATTATTTCTTCTATCTTAATAAAAGTTCTTCTCTCTCACTTCACTCTTTTACCTTTTAGCTATTATCCCATTTTCTTTCTTCAAAAGAGTTGTCTTCATTTCCTGTCTTCATCTCTCTTCCTTTTCATGTACATTCATATCCTTTCCTGTCTGCTGTCTGCTCTCCCTCTCTCGCTGTCTCCTGCCCCCTGTCTGTCAATTCCCCTCCCCACTGTTCCATACTTTAATCCTTTTCAATCAGGCTTTCACATCCCACCCCCTGACACCACCCCTCACCCCACCCTCCACCCCCGCCATCACCCTGCTCTGGTGAAGTTCCAGTGACTGCACTGCTCAGTCCCGCGGTCAGTCTCCAGCCCTCATATTGCTCACTGTATACACAGCATTGGATACAGTGCTCTCCTCCTGTAACTTTTCTCGTTGGTTTTCTAGGACATAGTGCATTTCTGGTTTTCCTCCTAAGCAGCCAGCCCTTCCTGGTCTCATGTCCCCCGTCTCTAAGCATTGGGCTACTCTCCCCCCCTAACCCTCACCTCCTTACTCTTTAGACTTTTTCTCTGTCTGTGCTTACTCCTTTGGTGACTTCATCCATTCCACTCAGTTGTTCTGCCTTTACTGATATAATTAAAGAGATAGATCATTTTAGCTTCTTCTCTGATTTTCTTACTCCAAACATTTCCACTTATGCCTTATAAATATCTGAGATTTAACACGTTCAAAATTAAGCTCCTGACCCTTGCCTCCTCACCCCCCTCTATTTTCAAAGTCTTTTCCGTCTCCATAAATGGCAACTTCCTCTTTTGATTTAATGCACCAAACCTGAGGATGTTTTATCCTTGACTCTTCTCTTTCCCTCCTACCCTACATCAATCTTTCAGGTCCGTCAGCTCTTTCTTCAGAATACAGCTGCTATTACCCTGGTCCCAACCACCATCATCTACTCAAAGTGTGGCCCACAGACCAGTGCACATTCGTCATGAGCTGTTACTGGTCTCTAGTGAGTAAATCCAGGAATTGAGATTTATTAATAGAAACTTACAGCAGATTAATCAAATATATTATATCTACTTAATGTAATATAATAGAGGTTTTGAACTTCTATTTTCAGTATCTTTTGTTTAATTTTATTTTTATTATACTTTACAAAAGTGTTGGTCTTTGACACTTTGGGAGGAAAAATAAAAACGTGGCACTGCCCTACAGATGGTTTGAGAAGCGCTGTTCAGACAGATGAGATAACAGGATTGGGTTAGCATTCTGTTCTTCTAGAGCATTCAAAAAGTATTCTCAAGTATCACAAGATACCCTGCCCTGCGATACTTTCTTGGTTCATTATTGAGCAGAGATGAGAATGTTTCTGAAAAATTGAGGAATTAATAGTGTTACTTAGAGATGTTGCTAAGCTTTTCAATATTTATAATTGTAATAGCTAAAAGTCAAACTCATACTCAGTAAATATTCCGCCATTACTTAACTTGTATTAGGCCCTTTAACATATAACATATGAGTCTGGGTGCAAGTTACCTAAAAAAGTTAACTAGCTCAGACATCTTTCTTAAAGGTGCCCTTCCATCATCAGAGGGCAGGTCAGTGATACACGCATGGCACCGAGTGTACTAGTAGGAAAGTTTGACCCATAGTACAAACCTTGATTCAAAACCCATCTGTATCAATTCTGATTGTTCTAAATTTGAGGAGTGTGAGCGCATGCTAATTTGCATGGCTGGTTTGTGCTGAAACATTTTATTTCTTCTGGCAGGAAATTCAGGATTTTTGATTCAATAGCACATTGTCATGCCCGTTTCACAGTTCCACAGGAATCATCTCAAAAAGGATCCAGATTTTAGTCAGAGCAATGTTAGCCCATATTCTCTTTACTGGAAGATAAATGAGAGTTTCTAGGGTTTTCTAAACTCATATAAGTGTTGCTGTGTTCTGCGATGAGGCCCAGCATGGTTTTGAGAGAAAGAATGGCACCTGATTCATCTTGATCTAGATTCCAGTAGGTAATCTGGGTTTCAGGGCATTTTCCAAGGCTGCAGAAAGATTTTATCAGCATGTAGGGAGTCAGACCAGGTCAAGAGTTAAGTGATAAATGTTCAATTTCTTCCGGTTGAGACAAGCCTGCTTTCCCTTATTGCTGCTGATTGCCCGAGCAGATACTGTTGGACTCAAAACTTTGATCACTTAAAAATTAAGGGTTATTTTCTATGACCATTCTGTCACATGTCCTTAAAAGAAAATGGAAAAAAGTTAAGTTCTGAACACCTTTGAAATTCCCCCATAATGTTAAATTTAATGTTTTCATTATATATTAATATGACTTGATTTTTTAATTTATCAAAAGCACCATAAAGTGAAGAAATAAAGCTTGTCTTTATTTTGTGAAGAAAACACTATTTTGTAAATGGCCTTTTCTGAACTTGTTTATTAAAAACTGTTTGGAAACGGTCAGAATAATGTTTTCCAATTAGGAGGTGTTTTCCATTTTTAAAAAAACCTAGGTTGCCTTTATGATGGTTTCTTTAAGGAACTTAAGGTAGATTTTTTTTTTTTAATAACTTCATTTGGCCTGTTTATTACAAAACTGTTATGGAATTTCACACATCTGTTTCAGAGCGCAGCTCCTCATAGACTACTGCACTGTTTCTCAATTTTAATAGGCCTCATTATCCTATAAATAAACCTACGTTTTCTTACCTGATCAAGTGAGCAAACAATAGGGGTTAGATGTGGCAAACACGTTAACAAAAAGCACATGTCTAGCCGTCAGGGTGAGGTAGAGTCATATCAAGATGGCTTGAAGTTATTAATGGCAGTAAAATTTATGCTTCCTCCTGTTTTCCCAATTAAATCAAGAAGCCTTTTTTCTTAAGATTCTTCTATCACCAGCTGGTTCCAATACTCTGTGTGTGAATATTGCCTGGGGTGCCTCCATTTCTAGATGGTGAAAGCTGACCAAAGCACACCGAGCCGCTGATGTGGACCTAGAAGCTGGGAAGCACTCGTCGTTAAGGGCTTTGTTTTTGTCCTTATCATTTATACCCCAACTATGCATAGTTTGTAGGGTGTATTATAAAAAGGTTGTTGTTGCATGCGCTGGATGTAATAAAAGAATACTGCAGACAAGGTAATAAAATAACTGAAAACATGTTGAAAATATTTGAAAAATAAACTACATGGCAGAAAGTACAATTGTACATACTAGAAAGAATGAAAATGCATCAAAAGTGTTGGACATTAGAGTACTTAGTACTATTAATGTGACAGCTATTGAGCTTAATGGTAGCTTTATAATTTCAAGTTCTTAATAGTTTTTAAATTAAATAATTGGACACAGAAATCATTTATCCATGAAACATTGTATCACAAAATTACTGTTGCGCTTGTATTCATACTGGTCATTGTAACATATAAATTGTATTTCCACCCCCACCCCCCTCAGTTCATGGTTAAAAATGCTTGGTTTTTATCTATTCATCTCAAATCTTTACTAGATTTAACTGTGAACAAATCTATTATAAAACAGAAGACTATCCAGTATACTTGCAATCTTAAAAAAATGGTCTCTCCAAATTCCAGTTTTAACTAAGGCTATCTAACCAGACTGGGTACGTCTATCTGTAGTATGTACTCTGATAAATTAAACATAAAATTATATGGAAACATGTACCAAAGATGTTCCAGTATAGCTTCAATATATTTTTAGTATATTTCAATATAGTCAATATATATGTCCAATAATTGTTGCAACTGTCTTTCCAGTGGTTTCTGCCTGTGGCGATTTCACTGTATTGATAGAGCTTTAAGGGCTCTAACTCTGGAGGAAACTTAAAGACACTGTGATTTTTTAACTATGTTGTATTCACATAGACTTTCTAGGGGCACTATTTCACCTTAATTCTACTCTATTCTAATACAGAGATGCTTATTCTATTCCCACTTCTCTTATCTTTTCACGGAACCCTTGTGACTTCAAAGGGAGTTTCCTGCTTTGAAGGAAGACATGGCATGTAGAAGGGAATGAGAAGCTGGCCAATAATGTGGCCCATAACTTGTGTTCTCACTCTGTTTTTATAAAGTGTGGGGCTGAGTCTACTGCAGAAGCGGAAATTTGGCTTTGAGTTCTGCTGTTCAGGACTCATATTTCTGCTTGACTGAACTGTGAATGGAAAATCCCAAGTGTCTTACAAAATTAGTGGCTAAATGGTGTTTTTACTAATCACTTCGGAGATGAAAAAACTGAAGACATTTTAAAATTGAAAACCCATCAGCATGCGTTTGCCCTTTAATTGGCAGAAAATCGATCATGAGAGCAGCCCAGAGAACCGATTTTTTTCCTCCTTCAGCTGCTCCAGCTGAACTACAGCTGCAAATTTCTTTAAAAAGAAAGGGAAAAAAAAAAACTCTTGAATGTATTTTATAAGGGCAATAATTCCCACAAAATCAGTTACTAGAGTTAATGACCAGTTTGTTAAGGCATTAACTGCCCTCAGCTGGGAATGACCAATTTTTTTGGGAATGGCTGCACAACTGCTAAGATAATTCAGTAACACTTTCAAATAATGATCCAGCTAATTAACGGTGAATTCCTGTGGAAATCCTATCGAAGTACTTATGACCTCTGCATTTAATAGCCAGTGAGTTCATCATGATTCATGTTTATTACCATAAATACCAAAAGAATCATAATGACTGGGCCATTTTTTTCCACCCTTGCCTTATTACTTCAACAGATTTGACTAATCCACCTCTAGTCATTAAGCCCTAGTTCTCAAAATACGCAGTCTTTTCACTGCTCTCCTCAAAATTCACAGGGCCATTGGTACTGTGCCAGCATGCCGACTCTTGGCGGCCTGTTTTTACTTGGGATGCCATTAGGGAATAATTGATGTCTCTAAGTCTTAAAGGAGCCCTTTTGAAATGCCTGCCATTTGTAGGATGTGGAGGAAACATAGCTGCTTAGCTGGAGTTTATGGTTCTTAGTCATGAATTCTTACAGGAAAATCATACCCACCAGCCCCCCAAATTCATTTAGGATACACAAGATAGTTGAGTTTGGGGTTTGGTTTTCTTTTTTGACAGTTAGGTTGTGTTTCAAGAGCTAAGATACCCTTTCTTTCAATGAATGAAGAATACTATTAGCTTCTAATACAGGATAAGCTCTTATTTTCCTTAGAGCATTTAATCTCTCTTAATGGCTGTTTATTGCTACATGATCTGCAAATTAGCCTGTAAGTAATAATAAAAGTTGGCTGCCAGAGAGCCTCCACTTTCTGTGTGCAGCTGTGTTTGAAGAGATGCATTCAGGCTATTTCCAGACAGCTTCTCACTCCAGATATTCACTTTTGTCCTGAAATACTTTGTCCTGTGTTGTAGCTGTCAGATATCTGCTAGATGTCTTACAGTGATAGGCTGTCTTCTTATCAAGCAATTAACCATTTATATAATCATTGAATTAGTGAATCAATGAATAAGATACCTGTGGTTTATATGCTGTCATTCATATATTGCAGTTCTTTAGAGGAGAAAGGAAATAAGTGACATGTAACAAGATGTGAATTAGAATCATCAAGGTAACATCTGGGTAACAAGACCATTTATAAAATATTTATGTAAGAAGGGAGTAAAATCATCTTTATAGGTATTTGCAAATCAATTGATTGAATTCTAGGGAACCTTCACCCAGACAAAATCTAGGACATACCAACAACTTGGGTGATAGAGGCCTGTGAATACAGTATTGTAGTCCTTTGATACAGTGTCATCATCTCCTTTCACACTTTCCTTGAGAAAAGCCACCATCTGTGGCGGAGGGCCAGCCCCTCCCAGCATCTCTGTCCAGTCGTGCTCAGCCCAGACAAGGGGGCACAGCCGCGGGTTTCCTTTGCCTCGCACGTGCTGCTTGAAGATAAGTGATGTAGCTAAATCGTGAGGTTTGTCCTCCGTGTTCTCAGACTTCCCTCTCTGTGTCCTTTCGTCTTGACAGCCCGTCGCCCACACGACCATTCCTCACTCTAGGAGTGAAATTTCCACCCAAGGAAGCATGAAAGAAGGCAGCGAGTTAGTGTTTGTGGAGGAGGAATGCATCCTGGTCATGATCATCTACACTCTGATTATTTTCTTTTCTCAAGTTTTATTTGCAGTAAGGAATTCATAGCCCTCTGAGAAGGACAGAAGGGTTCTTCTCAGAGTGGAGCCTTGTAGGTGACGCTCCTGAGCCCACCGTCTGGGAAGAGCAGAGCTTTTCAGGAAAAGGGCGGGGGGAGGGGTGTGCGCTGGGCCCCAGGCGCAGAATACACCTCTGACCCTGCCTAGCTCGCCTCCCAGAAAGCGTGGCTGCCTCCCAAGCCCACTTCGCCTCCAACGACGGTCTAATCTGGAGGATAGAAAAACGCAGACAGCGTATGTATTCAGGGCACGTGACAACACCATTCCATTGGCAAAACAGAAACATGGTATTGCCAACGGAACAGTGATGGAAAAATGAGATTCGTTGAATTGGCTTATTGTGGGTCAGACTCAGTGCCAGTTGCTTTGCCAGGATTCTCTCACCCAAGCCCTCAGGCAGCAGCCCTCTGCGTTGGGCGCAGCGGTCACCCCGGTACCGCAGAAGCGGGAGCAAGCAGAGGTGCCGCGGTGCCCACGAGGAAGGCCGTGGAGCCCGGACACGGCGCAGCCACGCCCGCGGGCGCGGCGCCACGACGCTCCCTTTTTCCGCGCCTGGCCCCCCGTTTTTCTCATCAAATCACACACTGCTGGATAGCAGTTCTTGTCCAATTTAGTGAGAGGGATTTTTTTTTAATTTTTTTGTTCATGTAGTACTGCGTTTTCCCCTGCTTTATTGAGGTCTAACTGGCATCGCCTTGTATAAGTTTGAGGTGTACAGTGTGATGCTTTGATGGCTGTATGTGACACAAGGTGATCCCACAGTAGGGTTAGATAACACACCCATCACCCACATTTGTCACAATTTCCCTGTGTGTGTGTGGTAACTTTTAGGATCTGCTCTCTTAGTAACTTTCAAATATACAATTCGGTATCATTAACTATACCCACCATGCTGTTTAAATATTAAAAATAGAATCACTCAGATACTTATTGGGAAACTTCCATGTGCAGCACTATGCCTTGTGAGAATGCCAACGTTTATGCCCTCTAAGAATTTCTAACCACCTTAAAATATGCCTAATATGTGAAAAAATTCAATAAAAATATAAAACAGTGTTTTAAAACAACACTTAAGTATTTTAGTAATTTTCTGCTATGGTGGACCCAAAGATAAAAGTGCTGAATTTATCCTCCCTGATAAAATATGTTTAAAATCATCTTGATATATTATTTATCAACTAAATTTACTTATGTGCTTGATTTTTTTTAAACTCGAACCATCTCCAAGGATATTTCTCATAGCCCAGGATTTTATAAAAGTATACTGTTTTTTGGATAAAACTTTTTTGCTAAACAACTTTTCTAGCTCGACTTTTGTCACTGACTTTGAGATCATAAATAGTTCCTCAAAATATAGTCTATCTGAAAGGTAGAATGATTACATGACATATGACAGTTCCATTTTATTTTTCAAATCTGTGCTATATCATTCACTTTTCTGTTTTCAGTTTCAAGGCATATAAAACTAGAATGATTTTACTTCACAAATTCTGAAACAATCCTTAGTTTATAGTCTAAATTCATGTGAGTTTATAGGCTTTACCATTTTATAGTTATGCATTTTTTAGTTTTACAAATAGTATTCTAAAATAGTATTCTACTTCTTTTATCATTTTGGTTGTTTTTCCAGTTTCTGATTCATAGGAATTAAATCCACTTTTTGTTTACTATTTCTTACATATTATCGCTTTCAATGAAAGTGAACTCTGTTAATCATATATTTTGATAAAACAGCAAGAGTGGGGAGGCCAGTTTGATAGTGGGCTACTGAAAACAATTAATTCATAGGTTTGTGGTTCATTTTTTTTTCCAAAAAATATCTTGCAAAATACACATTATTTCTTGGAAATTAGTCATATTTCACAGATAGTATGATGTAAATTTTGGAATTGAAATAGGGAGTTTGAAATATTTTCTAGATTAGGGTTATATGAGGATTTAATTCCATTGTTTAAAAGTTTTAATGCATTAATTTGTGTGTTATACCCCCAAAATTAATCACTTAAATATTTATCACCATATCCATTATTTCTTATTCCCAGGCAATGAAAACTACAAACAAATAGCAATGTGTGTGCTTTACCACATAAGCATGGATGACCGCTTTAAATCAATGTTTGCATACACTGACTGTATACCACAGGTAAGTAAGTGGTTTAAGTGCTTTTAAAAAGAGCATTCAAAAAATAAATATTTTTCACTTTTTTCTCTTGATTAGCCAGATACCCTTTTCTTTAAAAATTTTCCTCTTAAAGTAACATAAATTTGTTAATAGAAAATCTTTTATAATATAAATTTGTTATAAGTACAGAACAGTATAAAATGAAAATAACTTTGTTATTTCAAACCCAAAGGCGTTCATTTAACCTTTTGTTACACTTCCTTCTACATAGTTAAAAATTAAATATTGTCATTATATGCTATATGTAATTACATATTATTTTATTTACTTAATAGAGCCTAAGTATTTTTCCATGTCATTGAGCATTCTTCAAAAATTATTTCTAATAGTGGTATAATATTCTGTAGCATAAATGTACCACACTTTAAATATTGTTAAATTGTATGTTTAGTATTTTCCAGTTAATAAAAACAGATGTAAGTAAATGTATGTAAGCAAATGAAATAATGTGGAATAGATATCATAGTATATAAATGCTAATCCACATTTCTGATTTTTCCTTTAGTTTAAATTCCTAAAAGTAGGATTACTAGGTCAAAAGGTGTGAACACTTATGTATTTGACACATTGTGGCCAAATTACTTTCTAAAAAGACATAAGTTTATGTTTCCAACTAGCATTTTATGTTTAACAACACTGGATATTATTATTTCTCTAAAAATGGAGTGTCTGTTTCTTTTTATTCGCATTTCTATGAATATTGGTGAAGTTGAACATTTTTTATATGTTTATTATCCATATTACGTTATAAATTATTCATTTGTGTCCCTTGCCAATTTTTTCCATTGGCATGTTAATATTTTCATGATTAATAAAATCTATATAAAATAACTTCTAACTCTGTCATATTACAAACGTTTCCCAACTTTGTCATTTGCTCTTTAATTCTGTTTATGGTTGATAGTTTTAAGTGCTTGATGTTCTCTGATGGGAAAGTGCTTCATCAAAATTCTTTTATTTTTATAGAATTGTTCCCAAGAAAGATGTTTGCTATGACTCAATTGCTTGATATATTTCATATGTTAGGTCTACTTGTCTTAAAAGAGTTTAGTGATTTCTTTTTACATAGACTATAAGGGTAGAGATTCTATACATGTACAATTTTACTTTTAAGAAATTTACATTTATAGAATAACTATTGTGCCATTAATCTTTACTAAAATTAGATTATCTGATGATTGAAACATTGGTTGGGCTTATTTTTAGTATTATTTTCTATAAAATTATTTTCTAAAATAGATAAAGCAAAGGTCCCAGATGTATAATGTACAATAAAAATAGCACACTTTAAAAACACATTAGAAGAATGTGAATAGTAAGTCATACTTCTTAATTCTTCTTAAGACTTCTAAAAGGCAATTCCTTGTTAGCCTAATGTAAGTTATTAAATTTGTATTACTTGAAGAATTCTTAATATGCAGTAAAAAGTAGACTGTGATTTCTCTTTTTATTAGTTCTTATTGACCGTCCTTCTATTCATCCCAAACCTGTAAGACAGTTCTAAAATTGAATTTCCTAATCCACAGTTTTAACACTACATGTAATTAAAAAACTGATAAACTTTCAAGGATCATTTCTTAGCCTTTTATGTCAGGGGATAAGCTAATTATGCTTGTTTATAGGAAATAGACATCATTCAAAGGATATACAGCATATTTTATCTAACAAGGCAAGGCTTCTTATAGAGATAACGCACGTCAGACTGTAGCCAATGCGAAGTGTAATCAAACTCTTTGTCAAACAAGTTTTCAATAAAAGAGTAGCCATGTCAAAGGGAGATTACAGGTGATTTACTGCAGTCGCACTCCATATGTTCCAAGGGTTTCTGCTTTGCAGTTTCAAAGGGTGTTCCTTTTTCAATCCCATTTAGTGTCAGAATTTCATTGACTACAGGATATGAATTGGAAAGCAGCCAAAAAAGAATATTCTTGTCTAGATTGACTGTTTTTATCCAAATTAGATTTTTGAAAGAAGGACATCAAATAAAAGATATGTATAAATGTAAGCTAAAAAGGGATGGAAAACTTATTTTATTGAATCTTTAATTTGGAGTTACCCTTCTCTTTTCGAATGTATAATCTCAAACATAAAATATAAAACATTGTTTTAAATAAAGAAACAGAAATAAGAGCTTGTTTAGGTTACCTTTGAGACATTATTATTATGTATTGCAGTTGAAAACTTTGTGTGTAGAAAATCCTCCCATACCTTGTTTAGAACAATATTCATGCATGCTTTCTTGCCAGATGATTTTCTAACACCAAACATTTCTACAGTGGGGTTTTCAGAACTTTTATGATCTGTGTTTCATGAACAGAATCTTCTAAAACTCATTCAGTGGTCAACTTTTTTTTTTTCTTTTTAAAAGTTCAACCCTTGTAGGAATAGGTGAGGTTATATTATCAAATTATGTCATAAACATCCTGAAGCTTTTTAGTATGAGGCCAAATTTTGAGAAACCAAATGGTACTTTAGAATATATTTATTCCTAAAGTGCTGTCCAGTCTATAACTTGTACTTCATAGGGCTCAATTTTGACATGTTAGGGAAAAGTTGACATGGTTTGATTGCCACCAAGTTCCAAGTTTATTGTAAAATAAAAGAATCATGGAAAGCAAATTTGCAATTCAATTGAAATTTCCATGCTTCCTTCAGAAATTAAAAAGATACTCCTTTCAGAGAGGTATTGGCTGTTTGAAGTAATGTTTATAACACTAGTAAAGCTTTAAATTCCTTTGTGACAACTGATGAACCTACATATTAAATAAAGCTATACCTGAGGTTTGGAGTATTTTTAGAGTTAATGTAATATTCTCTTCACTTTGAACGTATGCACATTCATTTTATTTAGTAAAGATTTTCAATATTGCAAATAAATTTTTCAAATGAGAAGTCTAAAATAACTTTGAAAGTGGGAAAGCAATGGTTCAGTAGTCATTCATATTCATGTCAGTGATCAAAAAGAATATGGAGCATGGTCATATTCTTTAATTACATTAGATATATATGTAAAGGAGCTTTTATAAACTGTAAAACACTATACAAAAGTAAGGTACTATTAGTAAAATATCAAATCTTTTTTTCATTATTTTGGACCCATTCATAGCCAAATTTAAATACTGCCTTCCTTACATGTTTTATAGGTTAAACCTAAGATTGGATTAGAGTTCACTTTTGAAAATTATTTAACATTCAGAGTAGGTGATTATATATTCAACGTGCCTTGTAATCTCCCCCAATATTATGGTGCTTTGCTTCTTTTGTGCTTTATTGCTTCTAATTATCCAATATATTCTAATTTTTTCACTATTATGTCACTATTCTGCAAAATTTGGGGGCCAGGCAAGTCTTTCTTTATATATGATCTTAATGGTCTCAGTGGGTGAATTGTCTCAGGTAAGCATACTTGGGGATAACCAGGAGTTAATAGTTGTATTCTAATAATAGTTAAAAGTACACATTAACAGTTCATTGTTATTTAGACCTCTAAGATGCATGTTTTGTTTAAATAGGTGCAAATGCCATCCAGATGCTTATAAAAGTCTTTATTGGTAATGGAATGGCCAATCAAAGTAGATGTTTAGGTAATGATGTCATGGCGTTATTTAATATTTTACCCTGGAACAGTGTGCAAGAATCTTCATAGTGATCCACATGTTTTCCACCACCGTTGTCCTATTTGGCCCCTCTTTGATCTACGTGCTTCTTTTTAGCTGAATGCTGGTAAACGTCCTTTCTGACAGCCCCCTTTGCTCCTGCCTGCCATTATCTGCTGAAGTTCAGAAACCAGAGCATCACTTCAAACAGCGGAGTTAGGGAGTAGCCAGTCAGAGGAGATTCCTGAGGCATGCAGAGTTCTGCCATAATCATTCAAAGATGTTTGGACCGGGGGTGGGGGTGGGAGAGGTGTATGTGAACGCGGAGAGCCGGAGAGCCGTGGGGGTTGGCCTCTGGTCACTGGTAAATAAGTGAAGGCAGGTGCCAGAGAGTCTAGACACAGTGATTTCAGTCGTGGGTCTTTGGTATCTGATACTCAATGTGGGACTTGTCTGATTGAACACTATTGCCTCTTCAGTGCACAAGCTAAGCCCTTTTAGTGCCTTCCTGTTAAATTAGGAAAAGATGACAATGGACATAGTTAAAGCAGAACAAATCTAGTTTTAATATTTCCTAGTTGTCAGCAATTACACTGACTTTTGAAGTGGCATATGAGCAGCAGTCAAATTAAAGACATCACGTAGCGTTTGAGCTAAACTACTATTTTAAAATGTGAATACTTTAATTAAAATTGAAGTGTTTCTCTTTCTTATTATGAAAAACTAATTCTGTATCATGATACATTTAATTCACATTTAGTCCTAATTTCTCTTGATTTGGTGTGGGAGGTGGGGGGTGGGGGTTGGATAAGATTTCAAACCTTGCATTATTTTTTTAAAAATCTAGCTCCTGATTATTTCACTACAGGATTTAACATGGAAATTACAGAAACAAAACAACAAACTAAACCCCTCAGTTTCTAAACAAATCACCTGTAACCTAATTTTTAAGGGCAATTTTCATCCTACAGGTTAATTTCAAGTAAATAACAACAGATACTTTGCCTTATTAAAGCTTTGCTTTGATGTGACATATTTTTGTTATTACAAAAATGCTTCTTGTATCAGTAAAAGTTCGGAAAAAATTTATAGTACGTTTTTCATGAATATGAAAAACATACTAATTACATTGATTAGAAGATTGTCACCTACATTTTTATTAATTTGTAATTTAATTTTAATTGGAAGTTAATTTATAGATAGGTACCAAATCTGTTAAATGTATACCCAATAAATTTATATCATTTTTTTTGCCATAGAATTTTTAAATTCTGCAACGTTATCAAAATGTTAATGATAATTCACCCAAAGATTTCATTGGCAGCAACATTTGTGGCCAAAGAGCTGCCCTCTGGGAAAAGGCATGATATATGCCAACCATTCACCTGCTCCTTTTGTAGTTTCAGTATATATATATTTTATATGGTTGTATTAGCATTATACCTAAGTATTTTTTATTTTTTTGGACCAATTGTAAGTGGATTTGTGTTTTTAATTTTGGTTTCCAGTTGAGCATTGTTAGCACACAGAAATAACAATTGATTTTTGTGTATTGACCATGCATCCTTTTTGAGACTTAAAAGTTTGCTGGAACTAATATGGAGAACAACCAAAACAAGATTTAACAGAAAAGGGTCTAACCAATAGTTATTATTTACTTACTAAAATAAGGCCCTGTGCTGGATTTACGAAGACATGTTGACCTAAAAAGGTATTGCCCTGAGATGAAACCTAAGAAATTTTTAGGTCATAAATTGACTTCTATATGTTGTTAGCAATTTGACTTAGAGGAAAATATCTTTAATAGTATACACTAAGTTAATTTGCTGATTTACCAATAATAGAAGACTAGCTTCTCAAAACTATAGCATAAAGTTTGTTCATTTCTCCTTTATTATAGCAATTAATTCTTATCATGAAAAAATCTAGATTACTGCTACATGGCACAGATAATCTACCTTTCCCTTCTCACTCTCCTGTCTGTTGCTTTCTAACCTTCCTTCCCTGTCTCTTAACCTTAAATACATTTCTTTTGTCATTTTATACCGATGCCCAGATAATTGGATCCAGCCTACAGGTCCAGTTAGCAACCATATATGACACTTCCTAAAACTACGTATACCCCCAGTCCAAACATTTCTTCTAAACCTCAGCTTACATTTATAACTCGTACTGAATATCCATACTAGACTATCACATAGGCAGCTTAAACTCAGCATATCTAAAACCAAAATCACTATCTCCCCTTTAAAGTTTTTCCTACTCTAGCTTCTCTTTGTTTGGTAAATGTTGGCACCACCATCCACGTTGGTGCAGAAACCCGGGAGTCATCTTCGGCACTTCCTCTCCCTAGGGTACATCTAGTCAGTTATTAAACGCCATTCTGATTCTCTTTCCTAGAGATGCTCTGTCCATCCTTTTACTGCCTCTGCCCCCACTACTCTACCTCTCCAGGAGGCCATCACCTTACCTGGAAGTTTCCTCTAGCCTCCTAGGTGGTTTTCCCACATTTTTCTTAATCCGTTTTAGCCAATTTTCTATACTGGCCAGATCTTTTGGAAACACCGATCTCATCCTGATACTTTCCTTACTTAGAGGCTTTTAGTGGCTTCCCATGATCCTTAAGATGAAGCCCCAAATCCTTAACATGTACTTCAAGGCCCTGCACAACCTGGCTTTTACTTTCTTCTCTCTCAGCACTGCTTCCCTCACTCCCACCAAGCTTGCCTTCTTTCAGTGCTTCCGAGGAATCGTGTTTTTTCCTGCCTTGTCAACTTTGACCAAGGTATTTTCTTGTCTCAGATTGCCCTACTGCCACACAGTATTTTAAATTCCTTAAATGCATAGATTTATTTATTATTTTACTTGTATTCTCCACTTTACCTAGTTTCTGTTTAATGCCGAGCACCTAGCAGTTCATTAGCCATTTATTCATTTAGTTATTCAGTAGTGAGAGCGTACCACTCTGTGTGTTGAAAATGTGATTGTATTATATTATTTCCAACATACAATTTAAGATAACACATGGTTATAAAATACTGCTTCAGTTTTTTGTGTGTCTTTTGGAGTAAAATATGCCCTATGCCCTCTGCTTCTTGCTAGTTAATGAAGATGCTCTTTGAATGTTCAGATGAACGAATTGACTTGGAACTCATTTCTTTCTGCATTAATCTTGCTGCTAACAAACGGAATGTACAGCTTATCTGTGAAGGTTAGTAACTTTGAGCTTCTTAGATAACCTCTCTCATGGCAATTGGCATACGATGGAAAATAGGTGATAAGGAATTAAGAATTATAGTAGCTATGTAAATCTTATTTTTAAATAATTTAAAATTTGTAGCTATAATCCTTAAAGGTCAGATAGAACATTCTTATATCATGGGTAGAAACACTTAACCTGTTACATTTTATAAACCAAGATCAGTTACCCTTAATTGAAATTTGATTTTTGAAAACATTTTCTAGATGAAACAAAACTTTTTACTAATGCAAAGCCATCTGTTACAATGTAAGATGATATAATACAAATGTATTAAGTACTTGTTTCTATAATACTTCATAAATTGTCTTGTCATGTATTATGATAGTTCAGTGTGCTCAGTAGTTTTTCTCTTATTTAAAAAGTATACCTGTTTGTTACAAAAAGTACAAATGAGCAAATAGGAAAAAAATTAAATATTTTCTTTCACTATGCAGAGATAATCATAGGTAAAATTTTGGTGCAATTCTAATACATTTTTCTAATTAAAATGGGGTTCTTTATATATATGGTTACTTTTTTTTAAAGCTAATAATACATTGAATATCATTCCTTGTGATTAAATACTTTTATAAAACATAATTGCCAGTAGCTGCAAAATAATCCATTAATGGATTTTCCATAGTTTAATCTGCTATTTTGGATATTTAGTTTGTTGCCACTTCTTTTCTGTTACAAACAGTGCTGCAGTAATTTTCCTTTCTCTGAATCTTTCCATATTTCCATTTTTATATTCTTAGGACAAATTCTTAGAGGTACAGTTTTTCTGGGTCAAGGAGTATTTACATTTTTAAAATTTGTGGCACATACTCCATACAAAAGAGCACGTACTGTGTGATTCCACTTATGTGAAATGCTAGAACAGGCAAAACTAATCTGTTGATTGAGAAGAGGAAGAAAGAAAAGAAGAAGAGGAAGAGGAGGAGAAGAGATGATTGTATTTGGGGAACAGGACTGACTGGGAGAGGGGCACAGGGGACTCAGAGTGAGTGGAAAATTTCTGGATCTTGATACGGGTATGAATTACACATGGACCGATGTTTATCAGAATGAATTTATAGTACACCTAAGATTTATGTACTTTACTGTATGTAAATTGGGGGGGGGGTTGCAAAATGTAAACAAAAAAACTCATGAAACTTAAGTGAACCTTAGATTTATTGGGAGCATTTCCGGTTTTTCTGTATCAGGAAATGGGCTGAAGATGCTCATGAAGAGGGCTCTGAAGTTCAAGGACCCACTGCTGATGAAAATGATTAGGAACATTTCCCAGCATGACGGACCAACTAAAAACTTATTTATTGTAAGTATAGTTTGGGGCTTGCTCTCTGCTAAAATAGCCTGAGAATCAGAGCTTTAAAGTGCTACGTTTGGAATAGCGCTCTTGTCAGATATTCACTCATGACCTGAGTTGGCTCTCCGTCATTCACTTCCGTGAAAGTTTAGCTCCTAGAAAATTCAACCGAGGTTTTAATGTTGCTTTTGTTTTCTGATCCTTTCCCCTAACCCTCTGTCCTCACCCCAGTTTTCTCGCCTTAAACCAGTTAACAGTAGGCTCCCTTAGCAATTCCGCTCAAGACTGTTACCACGCGAGAATCACGTTTGATACTTATATTTTCTTCCTATGGGTTAAATTGGCTCTTCTGCAGAAATCATATTTTAAATTTGTATTAAAATTCCTTCTTATGCAGGATTATGTTGGGGATCTCGCGGCCCAGATCTCTAATGACGAAGAGGAGGAGTTTGTGATTGAATGCTTGGGAACACTTGCGAATTTGACCATCCCGGACTTAGACTGGGAATTGGTCCTTAAGGAGTACAAGCTGGCTCCGTACCTCAAGGAGAAGCTAAAGCCAGGTATGTGCTGAGCGTCTCACTTCTGCCTGCTCATTGGTTGTTTCTCTGTGACGTGACTAAGGCTGCCAGGGGAGCATTTTGTGGCCACTGTTATACTAGTAACACATTTTCTCCCACGCCTGCAGTCCTAGCTCTAGCTCTAGTTTCTTTCTCCCACAAAGGTGGTCACCAGGCCTCCTCTTATATATACAAGTATTTGCTCTTTTTTCCTAATATTTTTTCTTAATGTTAGTTTCCCTTTCCTATCCTGCCTTCTTTCTTATTTTTTTTTACTCTTGCTTTTTCAAAAGTACCAAATGTCATCCCCCTGTGCACATGTGTACAGATGCACACACAAAGGCCTTTGGGGCGTTCAAGCGAGGCGAGTCTTCAGTTTTCTGTGTTTAGTTGTCCTTGATGTGTGTTTCCAGAGGCGAATCTCTCTGCCGCTCTACTGCTCTCCCCCCATCATGGCCTGTCATCAGTGAGTGTGGAAATTTGAGAAAAGTCAAACATAGAGCCATGTGAAAGGCTTGCAGGGACTGACTGATGGCTCTCAGCATCTTTCCTGTGTGTGAGCACGTGGTGTGCTTTGCTTCCATCAGGCGCTGCAGAAGATGACCTTGTTCTGGAAGTGGTCATCATGATCGGAACCGTGTCCATGGACGACTCGTGTGCTGCGCTGCTGGCCAAGTCAGGGATCATCCCTGCGCTCATCGAGCTGCTGAATGGTGGAGTATCGCTGCCTTCATTTATTTTCATGCTAATGTATTAACGGGTTTGGAGTTTACAATGTTAAATGTAAAATAGAGTCTGGAATCATGGAAGGTTATTTATCTTGTTACATTAATCATAGCAACTTAGATTCTATTGTTATAAAAATGAATCTATTATAACGCTTACTAGGATTAGATAGAGCGATATCAAAGAGCTTCAGGCTGCAAAGCTAAGAATGTTGATACAAAGCGACTCAGGACCAATTTTACAGGCACTGCCTTCCCCTCGTCAGCCTCGAACAACTCACATTCAGCCATTTCTTCTTTGTGTCGAGCTTTGTGTTGGCTGAATTGGAGCTCGCATCTTGTACAAACCCTTTTTTAAGTGGTTCCTTTGGGAGCTAATTCTCAGCATGGTAAGCACTCCCAGGTCCAGACATGGTATTGTCTTCTAACCTTCTGCCATAAAGAGGACCTTCTCTGTGCTGCTGTCCATCACACGTGGCTCCGAAGCACCTGCAATGCAGCTGTTGGGGCTGAATTGTTCATTTAATCAAATCCTAATCAGCCACAGTGGCTTATGGCTCCATAGTGGACAACAGAGGCCTAAACAGAGTCCTCCCCATACCTTTCTATTGCTCTTAAGGGGCCAGGGTTCACTGTTCTCCACATTGCATACAGACTTTACCTGAATCTAATGTTATTCTATTAGGGCCAAGTTTCCTAGGACCTTGTATTAATCTGCTCAGGCTGCCATTAACAAAATACCATAGGCTGAGTGGCTTAAACAACAGAAAGTTATTTTCCTGTAGTTCTAGAGGCTGGGAAGTCCAAGATCAAGGTATCCACCAATTTGGTTCCTGGCGAGGCCTTTCTTTCTGGCTGGCAGAAGGCCACCTTCCCAGTGTTCTCACATCCTCACCTGGCAAGAGGAGAGAGGCCGGGGAGGGCGGGAGAGCTCTTCTCAGAAGGACCAGAGATCCATCCTTACCACCTCACTTAACCTTAATTACTTCCTCACAGCCCCGTCTCCAAATACAGTCACATTTGGGGTTAGGGCTCCAACATATGGATTTGGGAGGAATACACTTCAGCCCATAGTAGGCATTCTACATTAAAAGTAGCTAATAGGGGCCGGCCGAGTGGCGCGATTGTTAGGAACTGGCTTGGGACGCCAGAGGGCCCCGGTTGGGATCCCACATATGAGGGCCAGTGACACTGCCCTCTACAGCTAAGATGCTGAACAACAGCTCAACCTGGAGCTGGGCTGCCATGAGTCGCCGG
>NW_017731356.1:2429872-2478565 GCF_001890085.2 Hipposideros armiger | reverse complement strand
CACAACTAGACTGAAGAACAAAAGGACAGCAACTTGTCTGTTCTCCTTCCCCCAATTCCCCAGCGCTGTTCCCATCCCCCAATTCCCCAATAAAAAATCTTTTAAAAAAAAAGTAGCTAATAGGATAGAAATTAAGTATGCTAATGCAAGGAGCCTGAAACGACACCCTGATCCCCGCCTCGCCTACGCAGGGTATAACAGACACGCACTTTCCATTATTTTTAATACTTTCTTGAAGTGGGACATAAAGAAAAGGCACCAGTTATAAGTGTGTATGTAGCCCAGCGAGTCCCCGAAGCGAGCGCGCCCGCGTTGTTCCCACTCACATAGGAAACAAAACGTTTCCAGCACGCCAAAGCCCCGCTTCTGCCCCTCCAGTCATTACCGCCTCTGCCAGTGGCTTCTGTCCTTCCTTTCATCACCCCTAGATTGACTTTGCTTGGTTTCAAACTCCATATCGATAGAATCTGGTTTCTTGTTGCCCTACATTATAAATGTCAGATTCATCTGTGTTGTGTACAGAGTGTGTTTCTTTCCATTGCTGTGTAAATGCACCACTATTTATTCCTTTCTATACTGATGCAGAAGAGGGTGGATTTTGTTGTTTTAAGGGCAAAGTACTATTACACATAATGCTCTTATGGGCATCCTTAAACTTTTCATTTGTGAACGTATTTACTCATTTCCCTTGAACACGTACCTAAGGAGCCCAGTTGTTGGGTGACAGGGTACGCGTATATTTGGCTTTAGTAAATAATACCAGTCTTTTTCCCAAAGCAGTTGTACCGATTTCCAGTCCTCTAGGGATGTTCTAAACTGTAGTGTTCATCCCAGCAGAGCTGGGCGTCACCCGCCTCCTTAATGGGAGCCTCTGGAGTGGCCTCTCACTGTGGCTTTAATTTGCATTTCCCTAACGATGAGCGAAGCTGAGTACCCATTTGTGTTTGTTGGCCACTTCGGTATGTATGGCCCATAAAGCGAAGTGCCTATTTCAGTCCTATGCCTGCTTTTCTCTTTAATTTTTAAAAGTTTGATTTGTAAATTCTTTGAGATAATGCGTTTCCATAGGTCATCTAGGTGTAATGCCTCCATATTTGAAGTATTCCTACATATAATACAGTGGACACTTGAACTACACGGGTTTGAGCTGTGTACTTGGATTGTTTTTTAGTAAATGCGTGCCCTACTTTTGATCCACGGTGGGGAGCCTGCAGACCGAATGTGTTGCTCTAAACCATTTTATGTGAGGGATTATACATCTGTAGGGGTTCTAGAACCAATCCCCTGTGGGTACCAAGGGGCAACTTAAGTTTGGGGGGAGTCAAAAGTTAGACATGGATCTCCCACTGCACAGGCGTCAGCACCCCTAGCCCCCCACCCCCCACATAGTTCAAAGGTCCACTCTATATATGTACTTAGTTTGGTACATCCTTCTCACAGCCAGGAGTTTTCAGAGTAGAAATAATTAAGAGAAACTGGGTCGTCGGGAGGTGAAAGTGAAGACGATTTTGCTGGCAGAGTGAAGTGAGGATTTTGTGGTGAGCTGCAGGAAGATGGGACAAAATGGCCTGTGGCTGAGAACGCTCCGGGCAGCTCAGGGCTGTGCTGTGCGCCGACATTCTCTCATGAGGTTACCCCTGGCAGAGGCTGCAGCCCACTCTGTTTAGGAAACGTATGGATTTTCAAGATTAAAGCCCTGTGGGTTAAGTGAGGGAACACCGTATACCAAGCAAGTACGTAAGAGAGTTTCAGCCTACAGCACTGTGGGTGCTTTGGCAAGTTAGAGAAGGACTCCTTTGGAACTGATTGGACTTTGATGGCCCACAATTTATTCCTCTCAACTGGTTGGATGCTCTGTTATCCTGTAAATCTGTGTCTGACAGATAGCATTGAACTGTTGCCAAGAGTTGATAGCAAACTTTTAGTAAATCAAATTTCATAACCAGGACCTAAAAATTAGATTTCTGTAAGTGTTTGCTTTTGCCATTACATATTAATCAGTGGGCATCACCTATTCTGTTGCAGTACTCTTTGTACAATATTAAACATTTATTAATAAGCCTTTATGATTACATAGCATTCTTTTTTACTATTATAATTAATTAGATTGAAACTCAAATACCTTTTATTTCATGCCAATACATAAAGTTTAATTCTGTTAACATTATTCAACAAAGAAAAATACTTGCTTATAACAGTCTAAATTCTACCCCAAAACTTAGAATTTAGAAGGTGTGATCTTGTTTAAGAACTGTTTTTCTCATGTAAAGTCCACATTATAGAGACAAAATAGAATCAGACTTATTTCACAAATTAGAATTGTTTAAAGAATTCTAATGATGGGCAATGACCCAAGTTGTGGTAGGTGTTGCCATTTCACATGGGACACAGGAGTTCATTTTATCCATTTTGTTATACCTGGTGGTAAAATATAGTGAAAACTACAAGGAAGCACTGTTACTATTCTCTTAAACCAGTCTTGTCCCTCACTTTTTCCTAAGTACAACGTGATCTTCTCAGATGAGCATCTCAAGTCACCTGGTGCAAACCCAGATAGGATATAGTTTCTCTTTTTCAGAATCTCATTTTTTTATCTTTGTATTCCAAAGTTAATTTAACCTATTTAGTTCAATAACTACAACCAAATTTACTAAAACTTCCGAAAATATATTAAGAAATTTCCTCATTGTCATCACTATATAACACTAGACATAAATGATATATGCCACCCATATATTACAATTTAAACTTATTGTCCTTTACCTATCTCCTTGTCACTTTTATTTTTTTATTTTTAGTATTCTTTTATTTGAAGTTTTCTGTTTCCTTGCAGCCCAACAAGAGGATGATGAATTTGTGTGCCAGATTATTTACGTCTTTTACCAGATGGTTTTCCACCAAGCCACGAGAGATGTCATAATCAAGGAAACACGTATCCTTTCAACGTTTGCAATTTAACATATTCAGAAAACAGGCATCTTTAGGTACTTTTTCTTGCAAATATTCAAATGTAGAAAATATCAAGCTGTGTAATAAATTTAGGGGGCAAGCTATTCTGCATGGAAACTGTTGACCCCAAATCAGTAAACAGGAAGAATATATTGGGAACAATGTTATTAACTTGCCAAGCTGTGATTCCTGAGAAACTTAACAAACATATCAGAACTTCCTTCTCTGTTAACATAACTATCAGAGGTTCCTAGAACTAGCCTCAGTCCTCTTTTAATCTTATTTACTCTGCATGGGAAAACACATCTATTTTCATGACTTCAGCTACCAACTATGTGCTAAGTATTTAATATTTTCAGAACCTCTTTCCTGAGTCCCAGGCACCAACTGCCACCTGAGTCCTTCACTTACCTTAGGGACATAGTATGGTGTAGCCTAAGGAGCATCATAATCCCATAACTCTAAAAGGTAATTTTTACCACTTACTATAATGGCTGCAGGACCTTGGATAAGTTACGTAACCTCCTTGAGCATACAGTCTTGCATCCATAAAATGGCTATAGTATTATGAAAATAGAAAGAAGACCCCCTACTTTATAGGATTGTTGTAAATACTAATGGATTTAAAGTGCTATAACAGTTCCCAACACACAGAGGTACTCAGTAAGTGGTGGCTTATCATTACTGCATCTAAAAGGGTTCTCTGTATTGCCAACACCTCCCCCTGAAAAAGAGTCTACCTTCTGTATTCACAGAGGATAACCACGGTATCATCCACCCATTCCCACAGCTGAAAACTGCCTGCTATCTCTTCCTGCGCTTAATCATTTAGTCTGCTAACATTTATCTAGTGCTGCCCATCTAACATTGTTTTAAGTGCTGCATGTACTCAAGGACTTTATATTCTTGGAGAGTTAGACAAGTAAATGAGAAAAATAAAATTATACTCCATTGTGATCAGTGTCAGATAGATAGGTATGTGCATAGGGCACAGGAGAGGCTATATGATCAAGTCTGGATGGCAGTGAACATGGTATCTGAGCTGAACCTTTGTGTCTTTGTGTGTGTGTGTGGTGATCTGCTAGTTCGTGTACAAAAAAAAAAATCTTTTGAAATCCGCTAGTAATTCTTCATTATCCATGTGAAAAATCTAAACTCTTTGGCTTAGCATACGTAGCTCTTCATAACCTGACCTTAACCTATTTTTCCAAAGTGTTCTCCCTTTAACCTTACAATACACAGTTTTTTTTCTTAGCACACCAAATTTCTCATCATTTATCAAACGTGATCCACCTTGTCATAGCTTACTGTCTCTTAGGTGCCTTGTCAACCTCAAATGCATGTCTCTCCTTTTTTACCTGACTGTCTGTAAGTCAGTAAACATGAATGTAAGCCATCTTCTTAGTGAAGCTTTTCTAATCCTGGGCCTCCCTCCTCCCCAGCAGGAAACTAGTTTGCCCTCTTCAATAATAATTCCACAGAATACGGAATTCTAGATTGCCAGTTATTCCCCTCAGCAATTAAAGGTATTTTTTCACTGTCTTCTGGCCCGAATTGCTGCCAGATAGAAGTGTAGTCTGCTAATGGTTGGTATCTGTCACAAAGTCTGATGACAATTTCCTCTTTATTCCTTAGAAGCGAGTCAATCTTTTTGCCAGGAAGACCAAAGGAATGTTTCTGTTTCTCTAAACCAAGTAGTTTTATTAGAATTTAATTTGGTATTTATCATCCTCGCCTGATTTTTCCAAGTATACGAAGTGCTCTTTTTCAGTATGTAGTTTTGTCTTTATTTTTTTTTTAATTTCCGAAAAGTTTTCTTGAATTACAGTTTTTAGCATTTGTTCTGTTCAATCGCTTTAGTTGTCTTTGAGACTTACATTATGTTGGATCTTCTTTGCCTGTCTTTAATATGTTATTTTCTCATTTTTAATCTCATTTATTCTTTAATTTTATAATTTTTTTTTACCTTCTATTTGTCTTGAAGTTTTATCTGTTGTTTTTATGTACTCTTTTGTTGTTATAAATTTAGTTTTTATGTATCCGAAATGATTTTTACTTTAGTTTTAGTTTTTTCCTGAATTATTTTATTTCTTTGAGGTTCCTAATTCTGACTTATGTTGTTCTTTCATATGTATTCTATTGTTTCCTTAAATTCTTTTATCTCTTTTTGAAATATGAGGTTGCAGATTTGATCTTTTATGTGACAATGTCTTACGTTTTCTTTTTCTCATAATAACCCTCTATGGGATTTGACTGTGATTCTTTTCTGTTGCTTTTTGTGTGTGAAGTGGCTTTCCTGACCTTGTAGGAGGGCCAGGTGGGTCACGAAGGGTTTATAGGTACACAGCTCTCGAGCGCCCTCTTCAGTCGTTTTCGTGTTTTCAGAAACATGGCCTCATACTGCCTGAGCTTCAGCAACTGGTTTTCTTAACCAGTTTTATCTAGATTTTTTTTTCTTATCCCTGTGTTTTAAACAGATGAAATGTTAAACATTTCCGATTGTCTTGTATTCATGATTTTATTTTAAAAATTGAAGCAAAATTTCAAGTTAGCATGTGGATTTAGAGAAATGCGGGATTTTCTTACATGACTGAATAGCCACAATTTCAAATGCAGTTTGTATCTTTAACCACTTTTATTCAGAGGCTCCAGCATATCTCATAGATCTAATGCACGACAAAAATAATGAAATCCGGAAGGTCTGTGATAATACATTAGATATCATAGCGGTGAGTAATTCTTCTTCTTACATGAAGTATAACAGTCTTCATTTTGGGGCGAAAAAAAGACATTGTTTAAAAAAAGACACCTATTTAGAACAATTCATTCTTGTAAATACAAATTTATGTTTAGGTAGAGCTCAGAAAATACAATGACACTAAATTCACTTTTTAAACATTAAGACCTTTGGCTTTCAACTTTTAAGCCTAATCTTTTTTAAAGAGGTTTTATACTTATCCAGAGTTTTAGGTCTGTTCTACATGTCATCTCAGAATCTCCTGTTTTTCATAAAAATTATTGCGTAGGAGCAGGGGGTTTGCTGACAATTTCTGCCAAAACTCAACACAGTCAACTTTGCAATTGGGTCATTAAATTTTTTAAATAAATCTTATATCAACTATTTTTTCAATTCTTTGATAATTTTTGTTATGTACTTAGAATTGTTTGTAAGTTGCTCTGGAATTATGAAATACAGAAAAATGTTAGTATTATTCATGACTATAGAAGTTTTTAAAGGATCTATCACTGGAGAAACATGACCAGAGGGATAACCTGAGTCCTGGGTTAGAAACTTGCCCTCCGTGCAAACTCGTCTACAGAGAATCATGCTGCCCCCACAGTCTCTTGCCAGGATGTGGGCCTTGACCTGAAATGTGCCGGATTCTAAATCACTTTAAATATGTGTTTCACTTACGGCAGATACTACTACGCACAATCTACTTGCTTCCTTGTTTGAACTGGATTTGCGCTTTTTATTTTGACTCACCCTGTAAAAAGTTTCTTGAATATAGCCTATTCAGTAGTTTTCAAAGTATAAGTGTTTTAAAAGGATCAGAATAACATTTTAAAGAATCAATTAACCACTATATTGGAAATCCTCTTAAGTTGACATTTCTGCTAGTGATGTCATTATGAAATTGGACAATCATCATCAGGTACTTTTTTGTCAAATTTCTGCATTTTATGTCATAAATTCATCTTATTTGATATCATAAGCGGATTGGATTTAACTGAATGTATTATTACTGGCTTAAAACTACATAATTACGTTGATATTTTTGCTTTGATCTCTAAATTAAAATAGAGAAACTTAACTATTAAATTTGTGCTCCACCAAGATGTTTTATACATGTAGGCCACTGGTCACAGGGTTTGTGAATATAGACTATTTATTCCTCCTAGAGCTTGATTGCATGACTCATGTACTATTTTCTAGTAGATCGCTAATGTCATTGTATATAAAGTCTATATATAAGAATAAGAAAGAAACTTCTTAAAGTTCTACATGTGGTTATCTTACCTTGAGCAGCGAGGGAAGGGGAGCGGTGTCAATCTGTTATGAATTGCCTTTAGCATACTTTTTAAATTACCTCCTTTTGAGAAAAAGTAGATGAATAGTAATAATATGCTTAGATTTACATATTAGGTATGTTTGGTTTAGAATGTAAGTTAGTGATAGTTCCAAAAGGCTAGATCGTTCTTATTATAACAACATTTAGTATAAAAATATGAATGTATTTCTTATAAAATAAAAGTTTTTATTCCCAATTATTTCTAAATTCTGGACTCAAATCTCATCTTAAACAGGAGTTATTCCCACCCTGCGTCTACCTTTCTTTTCTAGATACTGCCTTAGCTTCTCCTCCTCTCTAGAACCAATGTTTTGAAAAACATTGTTTATATATTACTGTTGACCCTTGAAAAATGTGGGGATTAGGGGGGACCTGACCCCCTCTCCCCACGCAGTCAAAATCCACATATAACTTTTGATTCCCCCCAAACTTAGCTACAGTCATCTCTCACTATCTGCAGGGCCCCGACAGATACCAAAATCCGCAGATGCTCAGTCCCGTACATAAAATGCTGTGCAACGATGCATGCAGTCGGTCCTCTCCACCTGTGGGTTCCCAGCCGCAGGTGGAAAAGACTATTTTTGAGTCAGGGTTGGTTGAATCCACAGATATGAAACCTGGAGATACAGAGAGCCAACTATGTATTTATTGAAAACAAATCCACATATAAGTGGACCTGTGCAGTTCAAACCCATGTTGCTCAAGGGTCAACTGCACTTCCTTCATTTTTTTTTCCTTCCCTCCATCCTCCTTTCTAACTGCGCCAATTCTGGCTGCTGCCTCCATTGCTGCGGTGAGACGGTGCTCGCTGCAGTCACCCTGACCTTCCTTTTTCTAAGTCCAGCGAGTACTTTCAGTCTTCATTTTACTTTGTTTATCCTACCCTCCGTGGAGGACCTAGTGAGAGTTAAAATGTAAAATCACAAAGGAAATTATTTTAAATTATTACATTCAGTAAAAAGCCTCGTTGATGTGAGGATTCAAAGAAGAATCAGCAAAATGAAAGTGGTGATATATCAGCTCCTAACTTAAGATGCTGTCGGATCACTTGAGTCAGCATATAAAAATCTGAACATGTCATCTGAATGTTTCCATGTGAATTATTCACGTGTTTTGGGTCCCGCTGTGTCACTCAACCGAGCCACACTCGTAGCTGAGTTTCCTAGAAATGAAGTAGTCCAGTGCAGCTGGTAGAAGGGCCCCAGCTCTGGACACACCCCATGTGCTGCTGGAAGAACGTTTGTGTACCTTTATGCTTGTATACCTACATGAGTCAAGGCCCTGGTTCCGGCTGAGCTTGACAGTGGAGAAGCGTGCCCCTGAGAGCAGCCAGGTCAGCACTCTGATTCAACGTGTGGCCTCTGTGAGGTGGCAGCTGATCTAATAGAGCATTGCGTCGAGAAAGCAGCTGGTTCAGGGTCTCTCACCTGCTGAATAACCTCAGGCCATCTGTTTAGCTCTGTGAGGGTTTAGTTTACAGTGATGCTCCTGAGAAAATCTCTGTGAAGCACCTACCACGTGATGGTCACTCAGTGTTTAGTTCCACCTAGACCAAAGCTCAGACTTAACTGAGAAATGTATATGTATGTACCTGGACCAACATTTCCCTCTCTTTTTATTTTTTTAGCTGAGCCATCCTGCCACCTGTTGGCAGCTCAGCGGCAGCTCAGCTCAGGCTGGGAATCGAACAAGCGATCCTGTTGCTCAGAGCTCACACTCTTGAGCGAGCTCTTAACCAACTGAGCCACTCGGCCGGCCCCTCTCTTTTTTAATGCAGTTAGTTATGCTGTTTTGTGTTCATTTCACATTTTTAAAATAGTATGGGAAGATAATCCGTTCACTGTTTGGACTTTAACTGTGGGAAGTTATTTGGAGCATATATTTGAGCCAGTCATATTACTATTTATAGTTTACTTTAAGACTATCCTGCAAAATGGCTGAATTTAGCATTTTAATAGTTCATGTCAGGACAACGAATTGAACAGGGCAGTAACCGAAAGGCCTTGACGAGGACGCGGGGTGACCGGGAGCTGCCTTGTCTGGGTAGACCTGCCTCCTTGATGCAGTTAGCCAGTTCTCAGTCTGTGGTGACTTACTTGGATTTATCAGCTACCCTTAGACCTAAGTTACACGCCTCGCTTGTTGGGCTTCCTTATTTGGGAGGAATCTGAGGAGTGGGCATTTCTACGCACCAGCTTCTCAGGTCCACTCGGGACATAGCTGCCCATCTTTGGATCTCTGAGCTCAGTCTCCATTACTGATCATGACTCCGGGTGTTATTTGCTTGTCCTGAATCTTTTTCAAGAGTAAAAGAAGAGGAAATTGACTTAATTTGAAACAGGGGAAACTTGGATTAGACACAGTCAAGATGATGAAACACTAGAAATAGACTGTCAAGGGGGGATGTGAGGTCTCTGTCCCGTTAGCATCTGTACCAGCTGCGTACCCAGCTTTCTGAACTCGCCTGTTAGAAGCCTGCCTAGAATGGGAGTGGGTGATCTCCTACAACTGTTTACCTCTAGGTTTCGATTTCCTAGAATCTCAGCATGACGGTGTCCTATAATAATAAAAAGTTTTTTAAAAGAGAGAATGGGAAGACTTGGAGCTTAAGACAACTTATCGTTAAGCAAACCAACTTCTTTTGCACTCAGACAGCATGGAATAACACTAAGGAAAATTCAGTGTCTCGCAAGCCTTAAGGAAATATGCCTTCTGCAATAAAGCACTTGTCCCCCAAATTATGGAAATGTTACATTAGTGATGATTTGTTTAATGTATTTGGGCCCGAGCCCTGAGCTGGTGAATTGAAACAGATGTGTGGCGGCAGCGCTCCGTACCACGGAGGATTGCATGTTTGGTGATGGGGTCTCTGCGGCCTCATCAGCACGTTGTCGCCTGTCTGACGAGGCCTTGTGACGTGGCGTTTCGGGAGGCAGGGGACGGGTGGGTGCAGAGGAGCAGGGAGGCAAGGAGAGAGGTGCTTCCGCGGAGATTCTGTGGCAGGTAGCCATTGCCTTCCTCTTCCGAGCCTTGGGAATCATGGAGGGCAGCGCAGAACCTGCCGTACACAGAGCATCTAAAAACCCAGGTAGATTTTTCCCCTTCCGCACGTCCTCAGCTTCGTGGGAAGCATTTGAGAACCTCATAAATTCTTCCCCAATTGCTAAACACATCCCTCCCCTGACCTTACTGGGTTTTCAAACACTTAATACTTGTTTATAAAGCACATACAGTTTGGCAGACCCTAAGATAGAATACACTGGGAATACAAAACGTAACAGTACCAAGTTCCTAGAATATACACGTGTACAATCTGGAGCCTCGAGAACACCAGGATGCTGTCATCTAGACATGAGCTGGCCCTCCTTCCAGGAGCCGTATTGCTGTGTGACCCTATGGCACGTCGCATCTCCGGGCTGTTTCCAGGAAATGGAATGTACCAGTGGTAAAGGTCCGTGTCTAGCCAGCCACAGGCCCAGGTGCTTTGATCCTAACACAGGCTTGTGTTGCTGAGATTGGCGGCCCTGTCTCTGTTAGCAGCTATTAATTATCATGGGCAGATTGTGTGTGTTTTAACAATCTGGAATGAATACCTAGCTCCAGTATTTTAACCTTGGAAAACAAGGTGCTAACTTCCTTTCAGGATAGACAAAATTACCTTTAGTAAGACCCATGTATTGAAATGAGATAAACCAATGTAGGTTTACATGTAACTTTTTAAGACATCAATTGTAAGTACTAGGAAATCCTGTGTCAGACAGAAAAGCTGAGTTTATGAATAATCTTGCCAGCAAGGGAGAGCGCTTTAAAAATGTCTCATACATCTTTAAAAGGGCGTTATAGGGACAGTTTCGTAGGGTTAGAATTAGGGTTAGCATAAAACTCAGGTTATTTCAAGACAGGTTTTCAGAAGCAGGTTGTGGGGAGGGATTGTGCAAAGTGGGTAGGTGGTACCCATCTTTACCTGGCTTGCAGGTTGGCTGTGGGCACAGAGCGGAGATCTTTGAGTTGTTGACAGAAGCTTCTCAGATGTTCTTCCAGAGCATGTGTAGTTGGTTCTTGCTTGTTTCACAGTCTTGGTCAATTTTCATTTCTCAGATTTGTAAGTTTGATTTTTATTTCTCAATTCCATGCAGTCAAATTGGGTTTAGTGAGATATGTTTGGTTAGCCTTCATTTGGAGTTCATTTGTATATTACATAAACCTGAAAGAGATAAATTTAGGGTCTTTTTCCAGCTTGTTAAAATTTACATGTATACAGACACACAGAACAGGTGCTTAATGTGGTTGCATTCAAAGTCATTTCTTTATAATGTTGAGGAGCTGCCCTGGGACCTCAATTGGTTTCTATCAATGAGCCTGCAGTGCAGTTGATTTCATTATAAATCGTCTCACTTGAAGTCGCAGAACCTATTGAGATGTTAAGTGAGGACTTACTGTATGTAGTATCTATGTGGACTTGTACACATATGAATGTGGATGTAACCCCACCAGTCCTATACATGTTAACTTTGTTTTTGTTTTTGTTTTTTAAATTGGCAACAGTTGGACTTAAAAGAACCCAAGCTAGTATGAAAGATAAAAATCATGATTTCTTGCTTAAATAACTTTTATTTAGTTATATCTTTTACTTTGTGGTATTTGAAATGATGTGGGATTTGACATGATATTTGAAATGATGTTGCACAGATGAGTCCCCTCCGTGCTTTAAACGGAGATTGAAGAGATAATTTGACTTTGAGTCTGGTTAGAAAACGCCATAGTCAGGACCCCAGGGCTGCAGCTGGCACTGACTGTGGCAGGACAGGCAGCACATGCGTGCGTCAGCGTCCCTGTCATGTGCGTGCCTAATCACGCGTACCTACATGTACATATCACACGCATATCACTGGGAGAAGTATTTCCTAAGGTATAAAAGGCATCTTTTCAGCAGCTACTAACTTACCCTTAATGAGCAACTAAATTACTCTAGATCGGCTTTAATTTACTATGAAGAATTGTATTAAATAAACCATATTACATTTCAATTAGGGCGCTGCCACATTAAAGGAGAAAAGAAAATCTGTTTTCCATCAGTTATGTAGAACACGAAGCAGATCTGTGTAGCCCTATGTTATCCTATAGCGTGTTAATCAGATACAAGGTGTGACGGAAGCCAGTGACAAAGAGCTTGCCTGATAGTGAACAGGCTCTGGTTCCAGGCCGGCCGAGGCTTCATGATGTTTCAGGGGGTTAGCAGCAAACAAAATGATCTAGGACTTCAAAAAGGATGGCACCTTCCGTGTAAAATCAAGCCGTACGTTTTTCATGGCTCTTTAGAATTGACGGAAACCAAGTGCTTAGGATCATAAGGTAGATGCTGAGAAGAGAAGGCAGCGCGTGCACACCTTTAAGTCTAAGATAAAGCCAAGTCTGCAAGCAGGGCTGTCAGGGCGCCTATGTCAGGACACCAGGAGGCATTCCAGACACGGGGAGCAGACAGCTGCGTCCCTGGAGTGTTTCCACGACGGCTTGACAGACCCCTGTGACATGTCGGCTGTGGTGGAGCTATGACATCCCTGAATTCCCATAGTGATTTCCTGCTAATGAGGGGTGGCGATGTACGAGGGAGTGGGATTTGGGACAGAAAGGTTAGAGGGAACAGATTTCATTGATATATGTTGAAGTTATTAAATTTTTGACACTGGACGTTCATCTAGAGTTGCTATGTAACTTTTGAAAATAAATTCCTAATTCTGCCAGTTTTCTTCAGTTTGGGGGATAGTTATTTCAACAGGTTTATGAAGTGATGGTATTAATTATCGGTTTTAATTTCTAGAATGTTAGAACTTGAGTAAATCTTAGATTTGTTTCATTTTAGAAATGAAGAATCTGAGACAAAGGATATTAAAATACCTTTAGAAAGTTGCATGCTTCTGTTGGTATCAGAGCCAGAACCAGAACCCCAGTCTCCTAACTCCTAATCCGATGTTCTTTGTGTTATACCATCCCATGTTATTAATACCTGTCAATTCAGACTCTGAGACACACAGAAACTATGACCTTGCCGTGGCTACTAAACTACTCATTGACATAGATACAGATCGCGGCGGCTAGGAATTCCAGAATGGTGGTTCATGAGAGTAGGAGAAAGCTTCTACTGCATTTCACTAAAATGGAAGAGAAATAAAGAAAACAAGAATGCATGCACGCACGAGTGTGTGTGTGTGTGTGTGTGTGAGAGAGAGAGAGAGAGAGAGAGAGGAGAGAGAGGTGCATATACTCCTCTGGGGAGGAGTTTCAAATATAAGGTTGTTAACATGGTTTGACTTGAGAAAGTATATATCTATTTCGAGATTGTCTTTCTTACAATTTTAGTGTTAAAATAACCTTTCTTTTCTAAAACAATAGTAGTAGGTAGCAGTTTATTTACATTTAAAGTCAGTCTCCAAAATTTGTGTTTGAACCTTTCCTGAAATCTAGAAACTCTTGGAACAACTGTCCTAGCCTATTTACCACACGTGCTGAAAAGACTCTCAACGGCCATACACTAAAATGTTTGAGTTTCGATAAATTGGAACATAAAAATCAGTGTTTTAAGAACAAAGATCAAAATCCAGCATCATATAGTAAGATAATACTATCCCATTTGATCCTAACCAATGTTTACTACGAAGGGGAAGGAGAAGTGGATTATTGACGCAAATATTATGTTCCTCACGGCAAACATACTTCATTCCAAGGTGCTGTATTTGGTAAACATCCGAATACCCGAGGCTGTATTATCACAAACTACAGCGAAGTTTTATGGCACTAGCACAATATCTTAATTATGTTTCATACTTAGTCTGGAAATTTTAAATATATATTTAAAAAAATACTTTCCATAGCTATCAATATTGGAATTTAAAAAGCCATTGAAAACTGGTTGGATATATATCAGTTTTTATTGTAGTTTTATCTCAGTAAAGGGATTATGGGTATTTTTTCTATAATTTTCTACTTTCAGTAATGAAATAGTTTCATCATCATAAAACCAAATATTTTCAAGAAGTTATGTTACCACTGCTTGAGACTTGAAGGCCTTGAGACTACTTGGTCAAGGCTTTTGCTGTTTTCTTCACTATGATCTAGAACAAAACGCCACACATACTTCTGAAATCTCAAGGCCACTTGTGAAAACTCCACTTGTCACTCTAGTGGATTCATTGTTATAGGAATCCACAATCATTGTTGGATCTTCCGCAAAGCCATAATTTTCTGTATCCTATATGACTGCACAGCATGGTATAGAGTAACATATTCTGTGTTGTGTTTCCTGAGGGAGAAGCTATTGTTTTGTTTCATTTTGTTTTGTTTTGTTTCTGAAGATCTGAGAAGACAACCATAGTATTTTCATTGTGATCCTGAAACAGTGATGCACATGTTAACCATTATGTTAGTCACAGAAAATTAAACCTGTGGTTTTATAGTACAAAAATACTTCAAAATCAGAATAAAATTATTTTTGATAAAGACAATGACAGTACAGTCTGTATCATTGCTCCTGTGCTTTTTGGCCTTACACTAAGAGGTGCCCTGGTTCTATGGGCTTCTTCAGTCATAAACTGATAAAAGAAAGTAGACAAAAACTGTAAAGGAATTCAGATCAGCCTAAGGGTCGTCTTGTTACATTTGGTGCCAGGTCTGTGCTATAACAACTCACGGACTTGGAAAATCAGCTTTCCTAGGCACTGACAAGTCAAGTTTTAGTGTCAAGTTAGCCATGGGTGCTCGTGGATGTTTTGGTTTGTTTGAATCTGTCAAATGGAGCGTGGATAGTCTCTTTAAAAACTCAGGCGTGTGTTTATAGGTTCATTAGTAAGAACATTGCTGTAAGCTTGCAGGGCAGTAAGAGGGCTTAAGTTCGAAGGGCTGGTGTGAAGAAAACAGCATCTTTGTCACACATTTCTATACTTATCAAGTGTGCTATTTTTGATATTAAATTAGAATGGTGGCATCTAATGAGAAGGGTGTAAGATGATAACTCCTAAAATAAGCGTGAATTCTTTTCTTTGTCCAGGGCATTACTTACTAGGCTAAATATATTTTATGGATGTGTTGTTTAAGGATTTACTTTTTAAATTATACCTACATATGTAACATCACAGTCATTAGTAAGAGGCAAGTTTTACTCTTAATGGAATAACAAACCCCTTACCTTATATGCTTTGCGTAGTTGACTCAGTTTTAACTCCTATTCTTATACTAGAAATCCATATATGCTTGAACTTAAGTTGTAATAAAACTATTAAATCATATGTTTTTCTATCATCTTCCTTGAATACTTCTTCATTCAGATTTAAAATTTTTTTACCAAAATGAAAAGTTAGTTTTATACCCTTTGCCAAGTGAAAAAGCTAGTCTTCATAAAAGAAACAATACCACTTAAATTAGTTCAGTATCTTAAGTAGACTTAATGGGGCTTCTGGAATTACAAGGCATATTGTGGGGGTTTTGGTGACCTGTAACTAACTTATCTTTTAGAAAAAAAAAGCCAGTTAGTATGGAGAATTTCTTCCCCAAAATACCGTTTTGCTTTTTGTTTATGCTTTAAATTCTTTACCTTATTGATAATAAGTTCATCCTTTTCTTCTCCTAGAAGTGTAGTTATCATTCTTAAATTATCTGGCCACTTCTAATATGACAATAATAATTTTTGCAGCTGACTCTGAGCACATACACTGTGCTAAATATGGAGCCAAAACATATACTACTGTACTTTTGAAGTCATCCAAACTTTAAAGAGGTTCAAAGTTATATTTAGCATTTCGGCTAAATTATTTTGAAGCTAATCAGAGTGCCCATATTGCATAATTAGCATCACTTGGTATTTTGTTTAATTTTGGAAACCCAAAGCGACCCACTAAAATCTATAGCCAATGAAACTACTTGTAACAACATCTCTGTGCTATTATTTTTTTCAACTCCCTCTTTCCCTAACACCCTCCCCTGTGTAGCCAGGTCAGAGAGAACATGATTGAGAATACAATGTGCAATATAATATACTTACCAGACCACAGAGCTACTTCTCCCCATATCATTGATTGGTCAACAATTCAACCCCTTCTTAGAATCTGAGAGCTGAAAGTTGACCTTGGAGGTCATTTACTCACATTCACCGAAGAAGCCATTCTACAGTGACCCTTCCAAATGTTCATCTATCCTGTTTAATTGCCTTTTCCACATCCCTAACCAAGGGCACTTCAGTGTTCTGGGCCTCATTTTCTCATTTGTTAAATGGCAATATAATACCTAATTTAGAGAGCTGTTACTTCAATTAATTAATAGTAATGGCTAATATTAAGTGTTTTTAATATAGGTTTATAAGTTTTTTAAGTGCTTTATCTGTATTTTCTTATTCTATCAGAGCAATTTATGTGTGATCAATGATTGTTGATGATTATGTAAATTTATATAAATTATATCTAATCACTATACCCATACCAACAAGATATGGCATTTGAATTTAGTGTTTATTGTTTATATCTAAATTGTCAATTTCAAATATAGGTTATCATTGTAGATGTAACTTGGGGTAAAATCTCCACTGATTGAAAAATTATAACAGTTGAATTAATAAATGTTTATTATTTTAAAAGTAAAATGCAATAATTAATACTTATGATAGCTCTCCTTTCATATAATTTAATTTTAAATTATTATATAAGGAAATAGATTGACAACCAAGAGGGATGTTACTAGATAACTATTAGAAAGAAGGAAAGCTTAATAATTCAGTGGCCAAATTGCCATCAGCAGCACCATAGACAAAAAATATCTTCTCCCTCTGCCAACCTCAGTTGAAAAGAAGCATCTGTATAGTTTCAGAGACATACGATTAAAACACACAATCTGACAGCTGACACTGCTAAGAGAATTTTTGATCATGTGAAACTTGTAAAATTTAACAAGTAAAATTTTTTTTTTTTTAAGATTTTTATTGGGGAATTGGGGGATGGGAACAGCGCTGGGGAATTGGGGGAAGGGGAACAGACAAGTTGCTGTCCTTTTGTTCTTCAGTCTAGTTGTGGAGGACGTTGCTTCACTGGCCCAAGTTGGCACCATTATTGGTACCAACTTGGTACAAACAGGGCGAGATAGATCAGTCTCCGGCTTCTGGACGGCTGCTCACGGTGGCTGCTGGCCCTTCACGCTAGCTGCTGGCTACACACGGTAGCCCATGGCAACCCACTGCAGCAGGGGCTGCAGCCTATGACATCGCCGGGGACTCACAGCAGCCCAGCTCCAGGTTGAGCTGTTGTTCAGCATCTTAGCTGTAGAGGACAGTGTCACTGGCCCTCATATGTGGGATCCGAACTGGGTTTCTCTGGTGTCCCAAGCCAGCTCTTAACCATCGCGCCACTTGGCCGGCCCCAACAAGTAAAATTTTAACAAGATAATAATTACCTTTATTATAAAATATCAGACTAATTCTTACATCCCAGAAATTCATTCTGTGATGCCAATTTTTGACTTGAGCCTCAGCTTGGATGAAAATTTCTCAACTATGTGACTAAAATGTGTATTTGGTCTGCCTCCTAGTCATCATGGTCATCTGACTATTGGAGGCAGTACTATTACTAGCTGGTACCTTTCCAACTTGTTTTTAATTAACTAGAAGCCAAAGTGTTAAAGGTATGACAGAGGAGTTTAAAACTAAGGACCCTAAGATTAGGATGATAAGAAATACCTGAAGCCCTTTTTTTAAATCTATGCCATCAGTGGTACTGTCCGTTAATTATTAACTTCATGCACTAGTCAGAAGTCGCTGTGACCTGTGGGAAAAGCAGGAAGCTAGATAGGCTCAGCTGGAGTTTAGAATAACTGGCCTGTTCATCCTTCAGAAACACTCACCAAGGGTTTTCTCTGTGAACCAGGTATTAAGATACAGCCATTGAAGCAGGAGATAGGCATTTAAAGAAGCAATTAGGACTAAATAAGATAACATCACCATTTTGTGGTTGAAACCAAATTAAATTAAATTCTGGTATTTGTTTTCTGTAGTAACCATTTCAGTAGATAGGAGAAATACTTTACTAGTGTTTGTTTGTTTGTTTCTTCTGCACAATGTTATCCAAACAAAAAGATACAGCAAAAGGTATAATTTTAATGCTTCGCCACCTGTCATTAGCATCACAGGTAACATTATAACCACAAAACTCTTAGGTTGCGTACCTAAATTCTAGTAATACAGGATTTGTGAAATGGAGCCTTTTCCAGTTTTTGCCATTGCCGTTAGCAATTGGTAATCCAAACAGAGGTTTCTTTACTATATGCATTGGATTGATTTGTATTAATTGTATAAAATAATTCTGCACAGTTCCTTTTAATGTTCCCTCTGACCCAAGTGAAGGCTCTCCAAATTCTCTTCCCATGAGACGAAAGTTTGTCACCTGAGGACCCGGGGAGCGCCCTCAGAAGCTTAGGACATGAGGCTGGTTGTTTGTGTTCGACAGGAATATGATGAAGAATGGGCTAAGAAGATCCAGAGTGAAAAGTTCCGCTGGCATAACTCGCAGTGGCTGGAGATGGTCGAGAGTCGCCAGATGGATGAGAGTGAGCAGTGCTTGTACGGTGACGATCGGATCGAGCCCTACATCCACGAAGGGGACATTCTCGAAAGACCTGACCTGTTCTACAACTCAGGTGAGATGGTGAGCACAGCACACATGAGCAGTTTGTCTGCGTGCTGTCAAAGAGACTGTGGTCGGCCAAGCTTGCTCGCCGCCAAGCTTTGTAAGCACTTCTTTCAGGATATAAATGGTCTTCTGCTAATGACTTCAGACATAACATCACTACACACCAAGCAAACCCGTGAAGTCACTGTTAGTTTTTTCTAGGTTGGTCTTTGATGGTTCTCCATAAAAAAAGGCCATCGCCAGGAAAATTAATTGCTCTTCGTCTATTACATTCTAGAATATATAACTTAAAATGACATCTCCAAGAGTTCTGACTTCTGTTGGAAAATGTAATATGCACTTTTCTTTATTCTGCATTTATTTAAATGTATAACTTACTAATTTATGTTTTGTTTTCCATTTATTTCATTTTAGTAGTCTAACTTTGCCACGGTTTTGCTTTAGTTTTGAAGTAGTAAACTCTATTTGCTGACTGTATTTGGTTGGGATGATTTAGACAATGTATAGCAATAGTTGTTTTCCTTCTAAACTCTACTAGTGTTTTCCAGGTAAAATTTAATTTTTATATAAATCTTACATATTTTATAACCTTGTGGATTCTGCCATACCGCATTTTTCCAAGGATGCGTTTGGCACAAAGATTGGTAGGTTTTTGCATATTCTGGCTTTTAATGTGCTGCACTGTTGCCAATGTTAATATCACTTCATTGAAGTCATTTACTTGAGAAGAGGGAAGGATTTCTAATTAAGATCTATAGCAGGTTGGAAATAAAAAGCATTAAAGTAATTATATCTGAATTAATGGTGCCCTTTTTTTCCTACTATGTTTGATTCATGTGTTTTCATAGTTTGTATCGTGCAAATTGCCCATATAAACACTGTATTATTTTTATATTTGATCTAGACACTTGAATCCTGGAAAATTGATACTTTACTTTGAAAATTAAATAGATTTCTTCCTAACTGAACTTTACAGTAGTTATGAAATACCATTTTGTGTTTCAAACCAGATGGTGGAGATCATTAATTTCAACCAACCAGAATTTCTTAGCTCAGTAATGGCAAGCAGCTGTTCCTTACATATTCAGATATTCATGAAGTAAAATGATGTAAAATATATATGATATGAATTTTTTGGTTAATAGAAATCAGGATTTCTTGGAATCAGGTTTCTTGCTTTGAAGATTGATAGCTGCTTTTCAGTGTGAATCAATTACTAGTTTCCAAAACAGCATACAACTTTTAACCACCTCAGTATTCAACTTTGACGCTTTAATACAATTAGAATTTTAGAACAGATCTCTAAAAAGTTATACCACATTTCCAAAACTGACTTAACATCTTAAAATGGAAATCCTAAATATTTTTGTGAGATATTTTATAATTAAATTGTACAACTTATGATTTTGTGAGAAGTCTAAGTCACATATATTTTTATATATCCAAATTTAGAAACAGCCACCACTCGTGGAAAAATAAATAAATGTAGGCATTTGAGGAGTGAAATGTTATCATTAGCTATCCTCATGGTGTTTTTAGATACCAGTAGCCTGATGATACGGCAGACATTTGACAGTGGAGATTACGTTGCTATGATTTTAAAGATACAGTTCTCATACCAAGCCATCTGTCTTTTTAGTTTATTATTTTACCTAATTCATTTTCCATGAATGGTTCATCTACTAAACGGATCTCTGTAGTGTCGCTGGACGTGTGTTGTGGAATCTAGATAATACCAGCCTCTTGCCTTTTATTGTGTGTAGTTGTATCAGAAACTTCAGAGACATGTGTAACACTGCAGGTTTGTGTGAATGCAAGAGATCTTGTTTAAGTCCCTGGATCTCCATGAAACTAGGCTGCTTCCCACAGAAGCAGCTCCCGCAGCTTTTCAGCCACACAGGCTGAGCTACATGGCCCACGATGCCCTGGGTCTTATGCTTCACTTTGAAATGAGGCTGCTTTTGCTGCTTCCCAGTCATGAGGATCGTCTCCTGTATTTTCAAACTCTTAAATATGTCCAAATGGAACTATTTCTCTCTTGCTTTTATTTTTAAAAAGGATCTTAGTGTTTTCATATGAAATAGTAATCTAGCATCTCCTTTAGTTATAGTATTTTTTCCCTTGGAATCTAAAATTATTATAATTGTAATCACTGAATCATTTCCCTTTCTGTCATGAAAATTATGCTGTTTGCTTAGGACTTCTGCCCACAGAGAAAGTGTATTATAATTTATAACGCTGTGTTGCCTCTACGCATTTCTGAATGACTGTTGACTTTTTTGTTGTTCTTCATCAATTATGGTGAATCTTACTCCAGGCATTTAGCATGTAAGTGCATTCCTGGAATATGAAGCTTAAAATGCTTCGTTTCTGTTTTTTATTTAATTTCTTTCATTGTAAAACTGTAGCTTTCATTTACCTATGTGTTTCTGTGATGTGTCTTATCAGGTGCAGCCAAGCCAAATAAGCTACGATTTATCCATTTTAGTCATTTCGTTTTCTCAGGTTTCCCATTATTGATATTTTCTCCCACACAATCACAATTTCACTATTAACTAGTTCACCAAAGAGCCCAGTATTATGTTCTCATTTGACTTTAAAAAACGAAGTTTATTTCAGTAACGGTCTATAAGAGGATACTGTTTTTGTATTTTGTATTTTTATTTATAATATGTATAAGCCAGTTTTTAACTGATTTTCAGAAATCAGGAGACTGATAAATTACCTGTGTTGACAATAAGTTTGCTTTGATTTCATCCTCATGTCAGTATGTACTCCATGTTACTTACTCATAAGCATATTTATCATCGTTATTTGGAACACCTCAGAAAGGTGTGTTGTGTATAACTATAGAATTAAAGGCCTCATATAATTTCATAACCTAAATGTGTGTAATGTTCCCCATCTTACAAAGAACTCTGGCATATATCATCTCCGTCTTCTGTTTCTTCTCTGGCTGTTCAAATGGGACACAAAATTCTTTGGTTCCTTGTTGCTACCTTTGAAATAATAAGATTCGAGCAGGAGCCTGAGAGGGACACTTAGATTTATCTGGAGCTTGTAATCAGGACTCTATGATTCCTTTTAGTATTTCTAGAAAAGAATTACTTTTGGGTACAGGATGCTGAGAATCAGAGTCCCAAAGAAGTTGGGGGGCTTGACAGGAAGACTTAATTTAAGGTATAGTTTAACTTTCATACCCCATTCTAGTGAAGAAAGATTGCTCATATATCAAGAGTCACCTAAATTTTGTCAAGCCATGAAAGGGCATCGTAGAAGGTATAGTTTACAGAATGGACTGCAGTGTCCAAGGATTATTAAAAATGAAGTTTAGAAGTATAAATTTTCTCTTCTCTACTTACATAATATCAGTCTTATAATAATACTACTGTTAAATCAGTTATATTCTGGGTTCATAAAATTTCTGGCTAAATCTTTAAGCCCAGAAATACTTAGTTTGGTCTCTGTTTGGTGAGCTCCCAGTTTATATTCCATTTATCCATTTGCTCCTGTTTTTTCCCTCTGAAGATGATAGGAGCTCTGCATCAAAATGAAGATGCAGAGAATTTCACAAGTGTTTAGTTTAATTTCTTCCTAAACTGGCTCACTTCACAAGGTCATGTTTCATGTACTAAAAACTTGAAATATAATTCAGGTATCTTATTATTGAGTTTTATTTATATCTGAAGTATTTTTTAATATAGAATATTTTATTCTGTTGCCATGGCTTCGTAGTCATTTTCAAAATGTGGTATACATTTTATTTTGGCATTTTCACTTAGCTTTGTTCCTCTAAAACAGGTAGATTTCTTAAACCCTGATCTTCAGTTATTTGGTTTTAATATAACAGAGGAGCTTGTTGATTTTCGATTGTCTTAACCTTACTAATTTTAGCCACATTTTCACAAAGTGTTAGTTCCATATAAAATTATTATTTTTGTAGATGCTCAACTCACAATGGTGTCTTGGCATTTCCCACAATTGCATTTTTTTGTAACTTTTTTGTGTTTAGCTGGTCTTTGATTTATAGAATCTTCAACTTTTAGAGGACATAGAAACTGGGCTAAATATTAGACACATTTAAGCTACCCCTTAAGTATTTTAAATTTACTGAATAAGACAAATACCACAGCTATTAATTAACAATTCAACAATTAAATAATAGTATGTTTTTTGTATATGATATGTAACAAATGGGTATTTGTACCAAATGAGTAGCACAGGAGTCTTAAGGAAATACAAATCATCTCACTTTTTCATTTGCCAATTTTATTACTTTTTGAATTCACTCAAATATATATATATATATATATATATATATATATGCACACACATATATTTTTTTAATTAAAGTTTATTGGGGTGACAATTGTTAGCAAAGTTACATAGATTTCAGGTGTACGATTCTGTAACACATCATCTATATGTCACATTGTGTGCTCACCACCCAGAGTCAGTTCTCCTTCCATCACCATATATTTGATCCCCTTTACCCTCATCTACCACCCTCCTCCCTTTTTAATATCCTTACTCCTGAAACAGATTTTGTCATTAATGCTTCCCTGTCTTTCAAGACTCAAGTCAGTTACACCTCTTGCTCCCTCCCTTCCCACCCCAGGTAGGATTTTCTAACCTCCATAGAACCCAGAAATCTCTCTATAGCCTTTTCTGTCTCCAGCACTCATTTGGTACATATATCTGTTCCTGTTGTATATCATTTATTAATGAAATATATTATTTAAGTGTTTGTCTTATAGTTCACTTAACCTAAAATTCTTGAAAACAGAAATTAAGTATTGTAATTTTTGTATTTTCAGGACCTAGGAAAGTATTATTATGCATATAGGAAGTATAAAATGGTCATCTGCTAACTGAATAATTTATTTACTATGTGCCAAATTTATAAACAATGTTGTGGTTATGACCTAGCCAATATTTACCTAGAGGTCACTTAACAACCCAGAATACTTTCAAAATAAACAACTTTAAATGGCCTCAGAGCTTTCCAAATAATTATTATAAAAGCCATTTACTAAAATACATTTATTCCATATAAATTTTAGGATTATTTGTTCTAGTTCTTTGAAAAATCTCATTGGTATTTTGATAGGGATTGCACTGAATCTATATACAGCTTTAGGTAGTATGAACATTTTAACTATATTAATTCTTCTTATCCATGAGCATGGTATATGTTTCCATTTATTTGTATCTTCTTTAATTTCCCTCTTCAATGTCTTATAATTTTCTGAGTACAGGTCTTTGACTTCCTTGGTTAAATTTATTCCTAAATTGTATTTTGTTTTGTTTTTTTACGCAATTGTAAATGAACTTGTTTTCTTAATTTCTCCTTCTGATAATTTATTGATGTATACAAATGCGACTGATTTCTGGATATTAATTTTGTATCCTGCTACTTTACTAAATTCATTAATCAGTTCTAATAGTGTTTTTGGTGGAATCTTTGGGGTTCTCTCTATATAGTATCATGTCATCTGCAAATAATGACAATTTTACTTCCTCCTTTCCAATATGGAATCATAAAGACCCTGAATAGCCACGGCAATCCTGAGAAACAAGAACAAAGTGGGAGGCATCACATTACCTGACATCAAATCATACTACAAGGCTATAGTAATCAAAATAGCATGGTATTGGCATAATAACAGACACATAGATCAATGGAACAGAATAGAGCGCTCAGAAATAAACCCACGCCTATACAGTCATTTAATCTATGACAAAGGAAGGAAGAGTTTACATTGGGGTAAAGACAGTCTATTTAATAAATGGTGCTGGGAAAACTAGACAGATACATGCAAAAAAATGAAGCTAGACCACCTTCTTACACCATATAGAAGGATAAACTCAAAATTAATTAAAGACTTAAATGTAAGACCCAAAACCATAAAATTCCTAGAAGAAAATATAGGAAGTAAACTCACAAACATTACCCTTAGTAATATTTTTACTGATATATCCCCTGGGCAAGGGAAGCAAAACAAAGAAGTAAACATATGGGACTACATCAAACTGAAAAGTTTTTTCACAGCAAAGGAAACCATCAACGAAACAAAAAGACATCCTACTGAATCCCCTGCTAATGGGGAGAGATACTTGCCAATGATACATTTGATAAGGAGTTAATATCCAAAATTTATAAAACACTCATACAACTCAACACCAAAAAAAACAACCCAATTAAAAATTGGGCAGAGAACATAAAGAGACATTTCTCTAAAGTAGACATACAGGTGGTTAATAGACAAATGAAAAGATGCTCAATGTCAGTAATCATTAGAAAAATGCAAATCAAAACCACAATGAGATCCCACCTTACCCCAGTCAGAATGGCCATCATCAGTAAATCAACAAACAACGAGTGTTGGTGAGGATGTGGAGAAAAGGGAACCCTCATGCACTGTTGGTGGGATTGCAGATTGGTGCAGCTGCTGTGGAAAACAGTATGGAGGTTCCTTGAAAAATTAAAAATAGAACTACCCCATGACCCAGCAATTCCACTTCGGGAGTTTATCCAAAGAAATCCAAAACACTAATTTGAAAAAAGTATATGTACCCCTATGTTTATTGTAGTGCTAGTCAAAATAGCCAAGATATGGAAACATCTGAAATGCCCATCGGTAGACGACTGGATTAAGAAACTGTGGTACATTTATACAATGCAGTATTACTTTGCCATAAAAAAAGAATGAAATCTTATCATTTGCAATTAGTACATAGATGGACCTATACGATACTACGCTAAGTGAAATAAGTCAGACTGAGAAAGACAAATGCCATATGATCTCACTTATATGTGGAATCTGAAGAACAGAATAAATGGGCAAACAAAACAGAAATAGACTAAGAGATACAGAGAAAAAACTGATGGTTGCTAGATGGGAGGGGGTTTGGGGAATAAGGGAGAAGGTGAAGGGATTAGAAAGCGCAAATCGGTAGTCACAAAATAGTCACAGGGATGTGAAATACAGTATGGGGAATATAATCAATAATATTGTAAAGATTATGTAGGATGTCAGATGGGTATTAATTAGACTTAGCAGGGGGATCACTTCATAGATTGTGTAGATGCCTGGCCACTGCGCTGTACACCTGAAGCTGAAGTAGAATAGTATTGAATGTCAACTAGAATTAAATATGTGTGTGTATACATATAAAGCACAGCATAGGGAATAGAGTCAATGGTATTGTAATAGCTATATACGATAGCAGAGTAGTAGTAGACTCGGGGGGGTTATTACTTTGTGAGGGGTGTAAATGTCTAATCATTATGTTATTTTGTAAACCTGAAACTAATATTAAATAATAAAAGCTAAAAAAATAATATTAAAAACCATTTGTTCTATGCGCAGGGTGGCCCTGAAGCCATCACTTATATCTTTTTTCTTTAGATTCTTCTTATTAATCTATTCATCATTCTATCAAAATCCAGGTTATCTGGATTCTTAGATTGGAGCAAATGAGAAGATAGTATTACTCTAAAATCAGCAAGAAGTAATAATGAAGATTTATATTTATGAAAAGAAGCACTTTATAAGCAACAAAAAGAACTCAGAAAGCATAGTGGCATAGAACCATTTCACAGGGTGTTCAAATTTGTCTAATAACCTAGGGTATGACTGTGTAATTGATGCTTATAATGAAGATCAAATCATCAAGTATTTAAATTATTAGTAAGGACACTTTTTTTTTTTTTTTTTTTTTTTTTTAGCTGAGCCATCCTGCCACCTGTTGGTAGCTCAGCGGCTGCTCAGCTCGGGCTGACTCGAACCACTGTTGCTCAGAGCTCAAACTCTTGAGCGAGCTCTTAACCAACTGAGCCACTCAGCCGGCCCAGTAAGGACACTTTTTAAGATCACAGGGTGTATAAAATATATTTACAAAGATTACTAACCTAAGTCTGTATGTGTGTTTTAAGGTGTGTCCAGCGTTGCTTATTTAGAAATTCACTTATTTGAAATATCGAATTCTCTAATCATGTGACACAAATGACGCGGTCTGGGCATAAAATGTGGGACGTACTACAGTTTTGCTCATGACGGACACCATGCTACCTAACACCTCCTGGTCATGACTCATGCTGTTTTCTTAGCCTGGACTGCCCTTACTCTCCCCCCCAGCCCCCTCCCCCTACCCCTGTCTTTTTCTGTCTTCCCCACCAGGGTGTCAGCCCTTGAAGGCAGAGGCATTGTATTCTTTTCTGTGCTAGTGTAGTACTGCCACATAGTAGGTGCTCGAGAAATGTTCAGCTGTTGCACTGCATTATTATAAAAGGACGCTTATGTGCAAATGGGTTCCTCCTCAGACTCCCAAGGGAATAAGTGTGTCATGGTGCCGTTTTTCTTTCCAGATTAAAAATGCAGACTATTTCCTATTGTGTTGCTTGGTAGAATAGTTTCCTTTTTATTCCCTACAAATATGTTTCACTCGTTACCCTTGTCCTTCTTTCTAGATGGATTAATTTCCTCGGAAGGAGCCATAAGTCCAGATTTCTTCAATGATTACCACCTTCAAAATGGAGATATCGTTGGTCAGCATTCATTTCCTGGCAGGTAAACAATCTTTCCAAGAAAAATTTAATACATGTCGTTTTCCTTGAAAAGCTAGAAATCTCTTCATTCCCCATTTCTCTTTTCCCATTATGAGGGAAAAAAATACTCAAATTTTCAAAAGCATGCTTGTTTGATTTTAAATTAATTTATGAAGTCACATTTTCTGTGTAAAAAGAAAAAAAGAGATCACAGGCCTGAAAACCATATATGCTTCATCGCTTTGGAAAATACAGGCTGTCTAGTGAAAGAGTCAGTACTTTTGCCAAATTAACGAAGCCAGATTGTTTCCTAAGTGTTTTCCAAAGCCAATAAAATAGAATATAAAATAAGAACACAATACTTGGATTTTAACAATTTTTCAGACATCACTGTTTTAAAAAGTTGATGCTTTGATTAAAGACTTTTCCTCCCTGGATGGCATTCAAATAAAATATTTAAGGGAAAAAAAAATCTGACATGTCAGCATTGTTCTCTAATTGATTTTAAAATCTTACCAGAATATGTAAACAATATTTTCTCCTTCAGACCATTCCTAGAGGTGTGATATTTTAATTTAGGCTGCCTATTGAAATTTCACGCTAAACTAGTCTGATGGATAGCTATAGTCTTATTTGCCGTTAAGATTATTTTTTCTTTAAATTATTAATTTATTTTCCTCTTCTAAAATTCTACTTTTTATTAACATAAACTATTTCCTGTTTGGAGGATGTGTTTATGTGTTTTTTAAATGAAAGAGGACAAATATGACTATTATTTTATAACTCTTAGTGATCACTTATAATCCACTTAATCCAATAAATAGTACAACCATTATTCATCTATTGTGTATAATTTATTTTACAAATCTTCATCATGTTTATTTTAACCTGCACAGCAAATGTTTTAAAGCAATTATTGTTGCAGCCATTTTACAAATGAAAACATCAAGGCTTTAATAATTTAAGTAAACAACTCACACAAGTAGGATGGGACAGAAAAAAATTTTAATTTAGGTCAATATGTTTCCAGAGCTTATGTTCTTTCAAACATGATGGTAATTGGAAGGAAGTATGACATACTCTAGCAACTTCTAAGCATTTTTTTAACCACAACCTCATTAAGAAATACCTTTCATAGTGCAACCCAGTGCATACCTACGTATTTGTTTATACATATGTATTTACACATATATATGTAAAACAAAAATTTCTTAAAATGGCAATTAGTCTTACTACCTGTAATACATAATGATATATTCTATTTTATTCTATTGTTTCATTTTTGAAATGCAGATTACAACTGACTATATTGGTTTTACAACTCTCTGATGGCCATGACCCAAAGTTTAAAAACGTGGTTGAAAATTATAGTATTACATGAAATGCGATAACCTTCTATGTAGTTCAGTATTCTGTAGTGGACTTAATAAATACTAGCACTTTAGAAATAGTTTTGTTGGTATATTGGATTGTCATGGTCAGAAACCTCTAGCCTTAGGAAATAAAAACTAACATGGTGACATTCCAAGAAACATATGACTTTTAATTAATTCTGATGTTTCTGTGTAAATTAGCTATAATTATTTAAGTAGAGGCTGTTGAATCATTATAACTACTGTACTCCATCATGCGACAATTCACTGCACAAATGTTTTCTAAAACATAATTGAAAAAAAAAGAAATGATTTGGGTTTATAATCCTGATATTTATGTGGAAGATTTTTGTTGCTGGCATTTACAAGATTAATTGTTCTGCTATTTATGTTTCACTATGACCACAGCATAGATTTTGTGTCTCCTTCAGATACTGCCAATCAAAGAAAGCACTGTTACTAATGATGCATTACTTGTTTGAGAAAGACTTGCTTTCATTTTTTACATAATTATGTGATTTTTAAGAACCTGAACATTTTCATTAAAATTGAATATACAAAACAATGAACTTATGAGCTCAATTCAGCAAAATCTCTCATTTCTGTTTTTCAAAAATAGTAATTTTATAAAATAATAAACATGTTTTAAGAGACAGGAATACTCGATGACTAAGTTATGCACTGTGTCCAAAGATTTCAGGATTTTATCCCTTAATTCTCTTAATAACTTCTTAGAAATGATTGGGGAAATTCTCTTACCTTTATACCTTCGTTTCTTTACCAGGGTAAAAATATTTAAGTAGCGTCTTCATATCATAAAAGACATATCACAGTAATGTTGGATTAAAGGATTAGTTAATAAAACTTACCACAGACTATTTTCAAATCAAAAGAGTGATATGCTTATTTATTATAATCATTTGATTTGAGAATCATTTTCCCTTTAAAAAGAACTTCCCCTGAGAAAAAGTCTTTCATCTCTTGTCTTTTGTAATCTTTCAGGCCTTAAATCACATAACTATCGTTTTCTTTTTTATTTCCAGAAGAAGTAATTTACAATGAATTCCCCCAATTTTTCTGTAGGTAATAGATCAAATAAGAAGGGACTCTCAGTGGATCAGCAGAGAGATAGAGAAAGTCTACAGTGTAGCCCGAACTCACAGTCCTTCTTTCTACATTTCCTCCTCTGGCTGGAATCATTTACTCTTCCTTTAATTCAATCATTTCTGGTTGGTTAGGATTCTCTTTTAATAGGATTCTATGCTCTTCTTTGATAGTCAGAAACCATAGATCTTAACTCGGGCTTACTTTTTAATTCCACAAAGATTTAAGTATTTTAAATTGCTACATAATTATTTACATATTCTAGCATGAACATTTTGCTACGTAATGTCCCAGATGTGAAATTTTAAACTAATGGCTATCTTTCAGCTCCTGGTATCCAATAGGTAAATTTAAAGCCCACTAGATCAAGTAACATTGACTTAAAATACCGCTTTTGAATTTTTTTGTTTTAACTGATTTTAAGCAAAATAGGAGTATTTTTTGAGATGTAATATAAACTAAAAGTGTTGAATTCTTATTCTTCTTCACTGTTGGAGATAAGAGTAAGCAAACTTAACAGACAACATGGAGAATTTGGGTTAGCTATGAAAAAATATTTTGATTCAATTTTCAATATTGAAAATGCTGATTTTTAAAACTTTTTAAGAAGAGGGAATGTTTATTTTGAGGTTTTTTTTTGTTTTGTTTTGTATTTTGTTTTTTTTAAACAGGGAAATTGTCCAGATGACTTACAAATTCTTTCCTTGTTCTGTATCACATGTCTTTGCTAAGTAAGCACTGTCGAGTTATCTGGGGGAAAAAATAATAAATTAATATATAAAATGTGAATTTTTATCATTATCATTGTTTTTAACGATTCGAGAACATGAAACAATATGGCACTGCCGAGTGGCTTTAGCCAGTACTCGTGGTTTTTCAGTCTTTGTGGTTTTCTAACATCAGTTTCAGTGGGCTCAGGTAAAGGAGATGATCCCAAGTTCCCGCAAGGTAAAAAATAAATTTCTAATTTGTATGATAAGAGTCTTTTTTTGTTATGTTATTTTTAATGTTCAAAGAAAAAATTCTTCACTTTCTTCCTAAAATGGCAAAGTTTAGTAATAGGACAAATCTGTTAAGATGTGGAAACTAAGCCAGATTTAAAGAATTGTTTAAATTGTTCAAATGAGTATTTTTCTTAAAATCCAAGTCAGGGGGTCCTTAATCCGAATGCCTGCACTCTTGTAATACAGCAAGGCAGTTTAATTGGAAACACTGAAAACTGTTAAACTCATCTATCCTGTCCTGCGCGGGAGACTGGATGTTTGATAAAATAGATACTGGCAGCCGGACAGCGAATCCTGGGCTTTAGACATGTGTCACTATCAGTTTGAACCTCTTGGCGCCAGAATTCCCCGACATTTAGAGGTAATGCAGAATACATTAAGGCCCCAAGGCATTCGCTGCAGAGTTGCCAATCCCAGAGGGCCAGATGTAAATCTTCCCCTGCAAAAATCTGAACTGGTGTTAGAAAGTAAAGTGGAACTTGCTATTGAAGCTAATTAAAAATAATAGGAGTAAGACTAGCTTTTCTCCCCCCTTTTACCATGTATCCGTACCATATTTTTGGACCGTTTTTTTTTTTTATTATAACTCTTACTTTTCAAGACTAACAAGAACCTCATGTTGAGTATTTTTTAACTGCTTCCAGCTTTTACAAATCAGTTTTTGTTGCAGTAAAAATGGTCCATTTTTCTTTTATAGGAATCCAATTTTCATAAACTGGAAAAAAAATTGCAGAGGCTGCTTAGGTTTCCTTGAGGCTTTGAAAAATGTTTTTCAGAGGGCCTGGAGTTCTTCTTTGTGGTTGGCACAGTGATGTCATTTACTGACCATTTCACAAAGATGAACTAGGTGTGTGCATTATCTGAGCCATCTGATCCCTACACTTTGATTTTCTGTGCGTGTTACAAGCCTGCCTCTTTTTCCTTTCTTAGTACTTTGGCATCAGCTTTTTTGTGCATTTGTATGTATTATATATTGCAAACATGTATCTTTCATTCTGTTCACTCTATTTTTTTTTCAAATATTAAATCACAATTGAAATGTTAGTCGCACTTTTAAAAAGTAATACTGAGTAGACCTAACAAATTATCTATTTCCTTAATGTATAAGAGATAACCTTTTATTCCAATTTTTGCATGCATAATTTTTCCTAAGACAAGGACTCCACATGTAAAAATTAGACTTATTTCTTTAGCAGCAGTTACGCCACCTTTTCCTGCTCCCCCCTTAATTATACTCAGCTATTTACTCAGTTTTTCACTTGAGAAAAGCACCTCAAAATTGCACATTCCCTGTCTAAAAGGCATTGTGTAGTATTTACAGAACTACATATTATTTCTAGAGCTACATATTACGAGATTATTTCAAAACAATCATTCAAAGAAGAAATCAAATCATTGTCTTTGGTACATACAACCCTTAATTTGACCAATCTGGAAGTTCTTTTATATTGAGAGGAAAGGAAATAGGCCTATAAAACCCCTTCTTTGATAAGTCCTTTATCAATTTTTAATTGATGACCCAAACTCTCCCATTTTTTTCTAATGGTTTAAGCTTTGGTGACCTTTATCACTAGGGCTGCATTATAGGCATTATATGGAAGGATCAAAAGGAAGTGAAAAGAACCTCTGAGAAGCCTTTCTTTTGATAGATATTGAGACCGACCATTTGTAAGAACTATAAATGAATGGGTAAATATTTATGAAATCTTTTGAAGATAACCACTAACTAAAGCACTGCTTTATTTAGTGTGTTATTAATTTCTTATCAAAAATGAACATAGCCTTTTTGATATTTATTAATGTCTTTTCCTGTTCCTATTTCTCAGTGAAAAACATGCTACATGAAACCTCTAAAAAAACTCTTGACTTTAGTCATTTTTCCAGACACAGTGGTTATAGAATAAAGCAGCCAGATTCCATTTTTTACCTGTCAATTGCCAAAGATTTTTTTAATGCTAATACCCACATATAGAAGCAAAGAGGTACTCTGATACACCTCCGGTAGGAATTGAAATGGAGAAAACCTTTGTGGAATGTATTTGGTAATAGAGAACACAAGCCTTGCATTGTTCACTTCCTTTTTAGTCTGTATCTTCATTTCTAAGAATTTATCCTCATGAAGTCATCAAAGATAAAGCCTGCATAAATAAATGATTTAAATGAAATAAATTGTGTGTCATAAAATATCGATACGCTGAGTATAGTGATGTATACTTATCTAATTGTGGAATAAACGTTATTTTCAGCACCTCCTTTTATGTATGTATGCCACATGATCTTGTCCACATACTAGATTATATTACAGTGGTGTTCTGATCTAAGTGAATATGAAAGTCAAGAAAGTCAAAATATGTAGAAATAGATACATGTAGCAATAGATATTCTAACATAAAAATTCTTCACTTTTTAAAGAATTGACCACAGAGACTTTATACAATAATCTGCTTCTTCCTTATTGAAAATTATTTTTGATAAAAATGTTACTCAACTGTGATGTTTTTGATAACATTAAGTTGAGTACACCAGTACCCACATCTGTAATTCTAGTACTAAAAGTCAGCAGTATGTTTGGGATGCTTAGTTATTCCATGTGTATTCATTTGCATGTATTAAAACATTATAACGACAGATTTGTTGATTTAATGTTAATATGTAAATATGTCTTCATTTTAAGACAAGCCTATTAAACAATGTATACTATTAAAAAACAGAGACTTACTGAATACTTTGTATTAGTATATGCAAGGCACTGTTATACCTTTAATTTACTCTTGGTTCTTGACGTTCATATTTGCATAGGTCTCTGATCCTTGTTTTTAGCTAGTTTGGGATATTTGCAAGAGTTCTGCTTCCCAGTTTAAATGGAATTTTGTTAAAACATGATTAAAAAAATAGAGTAGGACCTCTTCATAGGAACAGTAGGGTTGAGTAAGAAGACAGTTTCCTGTTTACTTTTTTTTTTTTTTTTTNACATATAGTCACTGGATGTGGAGTAGAGAGTGGGAATGGAGTCAGTGGAATTGTAATAGATAAGTATGATATCGGGGGTGGGAGGGCAGTAGATGGGGGAGAGGGGTTGCTTCTGTCTGAAGGGTAAAAAGGATAACTATTGCATTGTCCTGTTTACTTTTAAAAGTCGCTCTGTTTCAGAGTATATTATTTAATCTAAAAATATCCAGATTTGTGCAAATTTTTATTATAATTATATTTGGTTATCCAAATGACCTTGTTTTTAATGTATGTAAAACTTGTATTTCAAGCTCAATAAGAAGTGCTCTATGGAGGACTAACCAATAGAAATAATTTTAAGTTCTTCCACCTTCATCAGTATTAGCCAATCAGAAATACAGGGTAAAATTGTTTGAAATGACTAAGACCATTCGTAAGAGATAATATTATATGACAGGTGAAATTATCTCTAAAGTAAGAAGTGGTCATTCTACTCTTAAACTTGTGAGATGATGAAAATACGAGAACAAGAAAGACAGTAGCTGTGTAACACAGTTCTAAGAGAAAATCAAACCAATGCAAATAAGTGGTCTTTACATGACAAGACTTTTGCTCTAACACAATCTTTACATTAAATTGCATTTTCCTTTCTAAATATTTTGATAGCAGTTTTGCCAATTTTTTTTTTCCGGAAGATGTAATATCTTAGGAACCTCCTAAAAGTTTCAAAGAATACCATATTTAAGGCTTTTTTCCCTCAATCTAAGTATACAGAGACTAATAACTTGCATTTAGCCAGCATGTGTATCATCAGGTATCTCATTTAACATCAAGTGTGTGAGGTTTGACAAGGCAGAGAGTAGTATTGTCTGTATTTTAACAAAGGTAGAAATTAAGGTTCAAATGTTTTTAAGGGACTAGCCCCAAACCACATAGCTAATAAGTGGCGAAGTCTTTAAGCTTGGGAGAGCCAGCACTTTTATGCCCTTATTGCCTCCAACTAGCAGCAGTGTATGAGCCTAAGAGTGAACTGTGTTTTAGAAGGTTTTAGAGCAAATGTTATTACAATTCAGAGTACGATATGTAGGTTTCATAGTAGGACACGACATACTGATGACCTGTTTTGCTGTCACGCATTTGACATGGTTAGCTGCAAAAGGGTGCTTCAGATTGCCTGTAGGCAAATTGCTACAAATGTATTAACATAGTAACTAGTTAGCTACCATTCAATTCTCTTAAGTACTTAGTTCATTAAAATCTCTTACATTTTAATCTAGTTGTGTAAAAAAATGAGGATGAAGTGAGTGAGATGATCTCAGTCTGGAAGGGTTACTGTCTCATGCAAATCATTTATTTAGCTAATTAACAGATGTCAGTGTTTATATACATGACACTGTTGTTTTATGCCCATCAATGAATTCTTATACATTAGGCTTGTCTTACTTGTTTAGACTTTTTATAGAGACAACTTCTTTCTAACCTTGAAAAGGCAAGGAAATTTGGTTCCACTGCTAAGACACTAATGATTTGCATTTCCCACGGAGAATTGAATTAGGTTTTATTAGTAAATTGGGCCTATAACTTTTGAGGCCAAATTTTATTAGATTATCACACATCAGCATTAGCAAATTGTAAACTTTACTGAAATACAGAAATACAAGCCAAAAGTCAGGTTTAGAAATCTGGAAACTTGGGAAGAGGTTTTATCCTAGAGAAATTATACTACTGGGTTGGAAAATTATTTTCAGTGATTTACTTTCCTTTGGAAATTTAGAAGTAAGAGAAGTTGAAGACAGAACTTCCTTCATCACGTTCTTGTTAACTTTCAGTCTGATGATCTGAGCAGAGCTTTTGGAGGCATGCGTGTTAGTTGTACATAAAGTCCAAAGGTGCTCCCAAAGAAAACCGAATTTATTGTCACTTTATTAGGACTTTCATTTAGGAGAAGAAATTCAGCATAACTGAGTCTATAAATAAGAAAAAAAGTAATGTGAATATGCCTAGATCCTATAAAAATGTTAACACATCAATTATGGCGAAGCTTTGTACTAGAAAAAATGACATGCAAGTTAATCCAGTCATGACTGAGAAGTTAGTTATATCACCACCATTAAGAGTGATTATCTAGTGTTAAAGTTCATATGTTTTTATGTGTATTAATTGCATTTTTGTTGGCTGTAGAGAGATATAAAAATTAGTTGTAAACTTAAGTGGAAAGAAAATAGGAAAAGTCCTTAAGCAAAGATGACTGCTTTTATAATACATTCGACCTATGAAATGCTCTAATTTTCAAAAAATGTGTGAGGTTTTTTTTTGTGTTTTTTTTTAAGGGAACAGTATGTAAATTACCATTAAAAAGGCTTGCTTATTCATATTCTAGTGAGAATCACAAAATTGTAAGCAATTTGGTTGATAAGCACCACCACCGCATCCAAAAAATAAAAGCGAGAAGAAAATAGAGCATGTCATCTTTTATTTCCTTTAAGTCTGGATTCAATGATACTGAGCTTACTCTTAAACTCAAGGATACTTTCTAATTTAAAGTTGATTTATTCTAGCCCATCTGTGTTTTGATTGATTTCACAATGTGATTTAAGTATTTATGAGCAATTGTTTAAAATTCCTTATATTAGAAATATTAAACCAAATATTTTTTCTTAAATATTAAAAAGAAAAAACAGATGAAACCTAGAGCCTATAGGTTTTTAAATGCAATATTAATTAATTCCCATATTCTCCATAGTCCTTCCAGATGTGGTATTACAAATAGCTCACCCTCAGATACGAGCCATATGGGCTCTATAAACTGATTTGCACTTATTTTCAATAGGAATTGTACAGATTGCATATGAATTATTAAAGTAAATGTATATTGCCAAATAAATCTAAGAGCAAAATATTAAACTGTAGTAAATGAGAAAGGAATGTGCAAACGAAGACCTGCCCGCTTTAGTAAGTTTAGTACCTACCTTCTCAGTTTCAACCAAAAGAAAAGAGTTTCGGGGTTTTTTGTTGTTATTGTGCTAACAATGAAAAAGAAAAAAAAGGCCTGTAAAACTGCTTACAGAAGTATCTAAGACAAAAACAAGGAAATATAATGTTCTAAACTCAGCCGGTCCAAACCACTTGAGCTGCTATGACAGCTCATAAAACAGAGTCGTTTTTAACTGGGCTGTTTTGCATTGCCAAAGCGAGTTTTCCTTGCAGGAAGTAGCCAGAGGGTTTATTTAGTTTCCAGTCCCCGGCTTTGATCTTTCTGTACTGTCACATCTCGGGTTACAGAGCTCTTTTTCACTGCAGTAAATCTGCAACAGTTAATGAGAATAAAATTTCCTCCTCCTCACTGATCACATGCTGTTAAATGCCAAACCACAGCCAACTGCATATTTGTAGAATTTCAGCTACAATGTATGAAAACAGTACAATCAGTTTAATCTTGTTGTCTTTGTAATTCGTTTTATTGGGCTTGCTTTCTTTTTAAGTGACCTACTTTATCAAGTAAGCGTTTGCGAGGCCAAACCTGAGAGAAACGTTTAGAAGGTTAACAAACCGAGAGGAGGAAGGTGCGCATGTGTTGGGAGGTGGGGTTAGGGGTCTGTGCTTGCGCGCAGGACCATTAAGATTCAAATTGGGCCTGCTTTAATGCTTTTGAAATACCACGTCTTTTTCTCCTCAAATAAAATCAGCCAGTTTGTTATTTCTTTGATTATGTTGCATGTTCAGTTTCAACGTAACTTTGCACTTAGTGTTTATTTAATAATAAATCAAAACGTTATTTAAAACTTTTGATTAAAGAGAAAATTCCATAGTATTTAATGGAATGTAAAGGATTTAAAAAACTTGATCCCTACTTTATAAGCGCTATTCTTAAAGTAAAAAGAACATTGTTGTAAGCATCCACTGAGCCCTCTTATCAAATGGGCCATTATACATAATTGGAAATATTATAACTATCTGTTGAATAAGTCAGTGGCAACTTAAAATCACATTTAAGCAAACTGTATTTCATATATTATTAAACATATGCTTCATGTTGAAGTACAATAAAAATCTCATTTTTTTTTCTTATTTTTGTTTTTTTTTGCTACAGTGAAGCCTTGTTGAGGAATTATTTGATTCAGTTAATATATGTTGTTAAATTTATTTTTCACTTATGCCTTTTTTCTTTTTTACTGCCTTAGTTTGTGTTTGGCAACTGGCACCTCACTTATCTCTGTCAAGAAATTCACTCTTAGAAGGCCATTTTAGATGATAGCTGTTGTTAAATATATTTTATTAATATTGCATATTTATATAGATCATAAGATATAAATATGAAGTATTAGAAAATAAAATATATAAAAGAAAAAAATCAGCATCTAGTTTCTCACCATTGAAGTCACATTTACTGTTATAGCCATTTGAGTCCACAAAAGAAATCATTTGTATTCTCATAAAAATCAAAATGTTGGGTGTAAATCAGTGGTGTGTCATAGCCATTTACTGATTTAGGTCACCATAATAAAAACAACTGAAAGTGTATTGAAACTCAGAATAAGATTTCTAAATTGGGGGCAGTCAAGTCAGGTCTCCTGATAAAACAGAGGACCCGCCTGGGAAAGACCCAGTTAGTTACCCCAATAACAAAGGAGGGTAAGAAAGGAGCTATTTTAAATTTTAAAAGAGAGAGATGAGGTACCAGCCTAGGCATTTTCAGAAGATATTAGATACAATGTAGAAATGTTAAACTTCAAAATCGTAGCTTATACTCTTAGAATTATTGTGTTTTCACATAAACATATGTGTGTGTACTTAACTGTAGTATCATAGTCTGCACTCGGAAAAAAATGATGGAGGCCAGCTAGCTAGAACAGAATTTTAGATTCTATATCTGGGGGTGGAGGCTGTTCTGTAGTTTGCTTCTTTGTTTTTCTGCAACTTTAAATCTGCATCAGACTATTAGCCCATCATCCATCCAAAATTATGGATTTGAAAGTCCACAGAAAATTTCTGTACATTATAAACCATAATTTGTTGCAAAGTTTTTGGTCTTTTAAAAAATAAGAAAAAAAATCTTAAGTGAAATTGCTCAAAAAGGTTTGTTTCTGGAGCGGTCCAGTTTTAAATGAAATTACTGGAAAGAATTAGAAACAATTCAGGCTTCAATGCCATGCACACTTAATCTTTATTTTATTATATTATTTGCAACATTATTCTCTAAAATGGTTTTCCATCCGCCTACAATCTGAGATATGTTGACTAATAATGATGGCACTTATTGAAATATATTTACAGAATGCCAGGCAATATGCTAAGTGCTATTATTATTTATTACATCCCTATCTAATTTAATCTTCACAACAGCTCCGGAAAGGAGCCATCATTCTTAAGACTGAAGCTTGTCGAGTTAAGCAACTTGCCCAAGGTTATCTTTTCACCACCCAATCTCTACTCTTATTTTTACCCACTTTTCTTTCTTCCATTCTATTACAATGAAGGAAGTGTCCTTTTTTCAAAGTCCAGTCAGTCCATTTTGCCCTGAACCCCCATCCATTCTGCTGGATCCTTTCTGTCAGCGCAGAAACATAATCTGGAATCTATGGAGCTCAACTCTGTGGCCCCACATCACTGTCCAGCCACTGCCCATGTCTCACTTCCCTCCGTACAGCTCTCAGAAGACTCCCGTTTACTCTGCAACTTCTCCAGTCTTGTCAAAATCGCCAGTAATCTTCAGATTGCCAAATCCTATGACCCTTTCTCACCTCTACTCTCAGCAGTGCTTCACATGATGTCCAGGCCCTGCTTTGTGAAACTTCCCTCTTGCAGCTCTCAAGAGACCCTGTTTTTCTGATGTTCCTGCTAAGCCGCCCTCCATTCCTTTCCAGTATTCTCTGCTGGATATTCTTCCTCCTATTCACCCTTCAATGCTGGTGACTTCAGGACTTCAGCCCTGTTCTGTATCCATATTGTTTTTGGGGGTGGGGGGGTGGGGATGGGGGACTCTTCTGTAACTGCACCACCACCTGGAGGATTTTATTCGGGTCCCATAGCTTTGAATAGTATCTGTAAGCATGTGTTTTATCTGAGACCTCTAGTCTTGACCGCCAGCCTTATTCCTCTCACTACTTAACATATCCAATTGAATATTTAATAAAATCATCAAGCCTAACTTTTATTTCCCATGTGCAAGCAGGCTCCTCCCCTAACCTTCCATCTCGGTAAATCTCCCCTCACCATTCAGTAGGTCAAGCCATCAGCTTTGGGGGTACCTTGGTCCCTCCCTCTTCCTCACCATCACCCTCTCCCCACTGCAAACCGTCTGTAGGTCCTGTTGTTTTCATGTGTAGACAATGTCTCAAATTTGGCTGTTTCTTTCCATTTCCTTCCACTGCTGGTGCCGTAGCCCACGCCGCCATCGTCAGTCACCTGAACCATTCACTAGCCGCCTAATTAGTTTTCCTGCTTCTACTCGCAGTCCGTTTGTTTTCGCAGGAACCGTCATGATCTTTTGACAGTGTGAATTGGGTCCTGGCTCCCACCTGCCTGCTGTGGCTCCCCGTGCTGCTGTGATCAAGTACAAACTCCTTGCCATGGTTTGTCGAGAGCTGCAGCATCTGACACTTACCTACCCTCCAGCCTCCTCTCCTACCAATGGCCCGATTGCTTACTAATCCCACCCACTTTGGGCTCCTTTCCGTTCCTCACTCATGCGCCCAGTTCTGCCTCACGTCGGCACCTTTGTATTTAAATTGAATATTCTCCTGACTTTTAGAGTAACTGGCTCGTTCTTATCGTTCAAGTCTCAGCTCAAATATTACTTTCTCAGAGTGTCTTTTCCTGACATAACATCAACGAAGCTCCTTCTCCCCCCGCCCCACCCCAAATCACTGTTTTACCACCCTCTTCATTGATTCTTTGGTTCACTTGTTTATCTCTCTCCTTCCAAAAGAATCTAGTCTCTAGAAGAGCAGGCACTTTGTCCTATTCAAAGCCGCATCCGCAATGCCCAGCACACACGAGCTTCTCAGTAAACATGTGTTTAGTAAACGAGCTGTCAGGGCCCAAGCCGTGTTCAGCACACACACGTCTTCCTTCATCTCCAGGCTGTGTTTTATTGTCAGTGTTAACTTTTTTTTACAGTGCCTTAATTTAATATTTAATTTTTACTATTACAGTATCATCCTTTCAAATGTACAATGTATAGTATTTATTACATACATAAGATATATGAGAAGCTTACAGTTCTGGTCGCCAAAAAAATGTATATACGTTTTAAGATAACATCTCTAAACATCTTAACATCTCTATACATCTTTTTGGCACCTCAGTACATGTATAGTATATGCTTGTATTACATAATTGTCAGTAGGAACCTGTGCTATATGGTAAAAATTTGAATAACCTATATAAGATAAAAAATGACTTTTAACTTACAGTATTTACTCAGATGAAGAAGCTTGCCTACTTAGTTAAGATCAAGTTAAGAAATTCTTAGTACACATGTATTATTCTACCACACCCCTCACTGAATATACTGAGAAGTAGTCACCCATACTGAATATCAGCATTCTCTGTCATAAAACTTCTTTAGGGAGGCGGGTGACAGATGAGGATGAAGGGATCAAATATATGATGATGGAAGGAGAACTGACTCTGGGTGGTGAGCACACAATGTGATACATAGATGACATATTACAGAATTGTACACCTAAAATCTATGTAACTTTGCTAACAATTGTCTCCCCAATAAACTTTAATTAAAAAAAAAACACTTACTGGGAAAACAAACTTCTAATATCCCAGTATTAGCAAGTGTTTTTTAAGTAGTTTTCATTATCAAATAGCCTGCATTCTGTAGAATCATACTCTACACCATACTGAAAATGAATGAAGGGGTTTTTTATCTTATTTCCTTCCTGTTCCTGGGCCTTAACTAATGACCTGTTAGTAAGCAGTTAATCAAAAGGAGAGCATATACGCTGTTGGAGAGTGTTACTTCCAAAAGATACCTTTAACTTCTAAAGCTTCTGTGATGACAAATTGATATTATAGAGTATAACATAAAGATACAGTCAAGTAAGGATGTACACATAATGTTTTCTTTTAACACTTACAGTTTTCTTTATTCAGTAACCTTTTTAATGGGCAAACAGTGGGGTGGACTGTAGGGACATAGAGTTTAGTAAGAAACAGCCCTTTTCTCCTTGAGAAGTGTTCAGTTCAGGGTAAAAGTGTGATTTTTTGAGATGACTTAAAGTGTCATTTTAGTCTTTATTTCAACTTTGTTTTTAAATATTTAAGGATAATAGTATTATGCTTAGAAAAGGAATTAAGAAATTAGTACTAAATACAGTGTCAGTCTTAGGACATCTATGGTCTTCTGCAGGTCCCCACCTGCTGTTATGTTACTCAGATAAGTGTGTGTGAGTGTGTGTGTTCTAATGGAATAGACATCTTAAACATTTCTGAAATGTCCTTAAGCTTAAGAGGACACAATTAATCATCTGTGGAAAATAATATCTTAAATAATAAACACTGTTTTTTAAAGAGTATGCTATGTAGAGTGTTATCATTCATTAACTGACTCCCATTACAAAAGATTATACCTTTAGTATTTTCTTACAGAAAAGAAATCAGATAATCTGATGACAATATTATATGTGAATTATGTCTTAAAGATGGGAAAAAGATAAAATTTTAAAAAATTAAAGATACTGTAATGAATTTTCTTAAATTAGAAAGGTAAATAGATTTATAGATTCTTTTTTCTTTCTTTTTTTTTTTTTTTGCATTTTATGCCAAGTAGTACAGTATTTGAGAAAGAAATCACATTATTATTGAACTATAACCTCCTGAGTTATACAGGCTGTTTAATTAAACATTACATTTTGATGGTTTGGTAGCTCACTAGAATTTAGTTTCTTCATTATAACAATAAGCTCTTTGGAAGGGTTATTCCAGATGGCAGCCTGTTGTGGCTTTGTGATGGAGATAATGCTTCCTTAGAAACACATCTGTGTCCTACCGGAACATAATTTAAACATTTGTGAGATTTGACGAGTTTATTGTAAATGTTGATTTTCAATGCTTCCCATCTTGTGAGCAAAGGTTTACTGAGTAGAAACCTTTCATTTTACAGGGGGAGTGAGGATGATCAGATAGATAGATAGATAGGTAGGTAGATAGATAGATATTCCCAATGGAACAAGTGACAAAATATTTTCATCTTTGAACTTAAAAACACTGACATCATAGCTATTGATGAATTCTCAAAACTTTTTTTTTTATTTATTGGGGTGACAATGGTTAGTAAAATTACATAGGTTTCAAGTATAGATTTCTATAATACATCATCTATATATCACATTGTGTGCCCATCACCCAGAGTCAATTATTCCATCACCATATATTTACAAAGGATTTGTTCAAATGGAGCAGGTTTTCTCATTTTAAAAAAGGCAATAAACCCCCGTTGGTGGTGTTTTGGAAATGGAGGAGATGTCTGGAGATAAGGGGATTAATTCTGGACCATCATTGTGTAGGTTTTACCTGTAGGACTGTTAAGCCAACATGCAGCCCCTCAGTAGCAGCCCAATCACTGGGTAATCCTATGACTGCTTAGTGCCCCATCAATTAATTAGAACTCAGATCCATTTCAAAGAAACAAGTATGTCTCTCTCTAATAGAATCTAATTTCAAATGATATTTGTTTTTAGATTTGAGAATGATTACTCATTTTCTAAACTATATTTCTATTAAAGTTATTTTTTCTTGGTGAAATGAAATCTTTGTATGTCTGTGTTGGTTTCTATGTAAAAGCTGCATATTTCTGTGGTCTCATATCAAACTAGTGAGGCACGATCAACAAATGCTTTCTGTACCCTTTAAGTTAAAGATTAAAAGTTAAAGTCATTTGAATGGACTTATTAACAGGAGCATAATTAACGATTTCCTGAATATCTCCTCTTTTGTGGACATAAAACAGCATTCTCTCTCATTTAATGTAACATACATAGTCTATATTTCTAAACCTTTTTTTCTTTCTTTAGCTTTATCTAAAGCTGATACAGATCACTTTTTCAGAAATTCTTTCCATTTCAGATTTCTCCAGCCGAAAACAAAGCATGTTCATATTGGCCTGTCAGAAATTGAAAGGCAAAGGAATCTTAAAAAGGAATTCTGATTTGTGTGGACAGCATCCAGTGGGTAATTTAGAGCCCCTCAAATGAAAGGATGGGAGGGGACTTCTCTGGCCATAGCTAGGCAAGTAAGCGTTTAAAATTGCAACATTAACTTAAAAATTACACCTTTTGAAGTTGATACAAGAAACCCCATAAAGCTATATTTACCAGGGTGTTCAAATTTTGCTGAGTTACCTTTTGAGGTGTGGTAAATTTTTAAGTCTTAAAAAATATTTTTAAAAGAGGTTTCTGGGTTTAAGGACTTTATAACTATTGAACTATTATAATTTAACTCGTTCTTTACATACACTAAGGGCCAAAAAGAAACCATTAAAATTTCTTACAGGTGCAACTTGCCATTTCTCCTCAAAGTCTGGGAGGGAGGTAGTTTGCTATCAGTAAGTGGGCACCTTAGTCATTTAAAATAGATCAGTTTGTAACCTTTCCTTGTCCTGCGTACTTGAAGTAACTAAGGTAGATACACATTTGACCCTTGAACAACACATGGGTTAGGGGTGCCCATCTCCTGGGCAGTGGAAAATCCGCTGATAGCTAGAGCCGGCCCTCCACGATCCCGGATTCCCAACTGGGGAGCTGACCCTTGAGCAGCGCAGTTTGAACCGCACCGACTATTGAAAAACCACACGTATGTGGATCGGTGTTGTTCAAGGGCCAGCGTACCTATGTGCTAGTTTGAAATCCTGCCTAAAACCCTATCCTGCCTGTAGTCCCAGAAACGTGTGGTGCATCCCCATCTCCCTGGAGAAGAGTCCTCATAGCTGCCCAGCTTTCCTTGTAAGTCCCAGACTGTCAGGTTGGCACAGCCCAACACAGTGACCATGACAATGAAAATACTGCACCCTGATTATCTCTCCGTGATCCCGTGCCCTTCCCAGGAGAAGCCACACTGTACCAGTCAGCCTGAGTACAGGAGTGTGTGCAGCCTGGGAAGTGACCATTTGTGGGAAGTAACTAAAAACCTTACCTATATTTACTACTTTCAAAATAATCTCACTGAATATAAAATAAGATGAAAAGACTTCCCCAGTAGTTGTCATTGCTGACTGTATTGTATCATTTGCATCAGCCATGACTGAGAGTCTGTAGGGCTTTGACTGAATAACCCCTTTATACAAGTGCGAACTCTGAGCAACAGCGGTTCGAGTCCCGGCCCGAGCTGAGCTGCCGCTGAGCTGCCAACAGGTGGCAGGATGGCTCAGCTTAAGAAAAAAGAGATGTCACCTTGCAGCTGCCTTATGTATTCAGAGGATCAGTGCGCAGGAGCATTCGAGTTGGCTGCGGCAAGGCGACATACAAGCAGTCCCATCTCACTGTGGCTAATGGAAGGTATGATTGGCCGTGGCATTATTTTAATGCAACAACAATTCAGTGCCATGTGTAGGCATAACTGTCGCTCTGAATTCTGGAAATTCTGCACAGGCAAACAGAGAGCGTGTGTAAGGAGCCTGCCAAGCGTGAGAGGACCTTTCCCCTGTGTGTTTAGGTGGCAGGAGCCAGCATTTCCTGAGTATTTTTAGGGAAGGCTGTATCATGTTCATATGTCATGACAATAATAACACCAAATATATACTCTAAATTAGAGACAGTCTGTGTACTGTTATTGTAAGAGACTAGGAAACATAATCTCAAGGCAGAGAGATGGGAAGGGACAGACACTATCCTATTTTACAAAAAACATGGCAAAGAAAGTTACAGATGATGACTGAAACAAGTTGTATCAGTGGAGACAGAAATCATATTCAGATATCCTGGTTTTGAGGTCATTGGCCCCCCTAACATGAAGAAAAATCAGGAGTTGTTGCTATGTCTATACTTAAGTTAGTTTTGCTGAATTTAATAAACATAATTGCTAGTCCTTAAATTAAGGGAGAAAACTGTCCATGTACATCAGTGATAAATAGCAAAAGTATGATGTTTCCTTATGTTGCTTTGAAAATCATAGCTGTAAAATATGGTAATAAGGTACAAGTCAGACATATATTTGCTAGGACCATACACTTCTACATGCCAGGCTACCCGGCATCTGTTTCGTGTCACCTCAGTGTGAGCCCAAAGGGGAAGGGTGGTGCAGAAATAACTCGTTCTGTCATCAGATGGCCTCGGTCCGGTTGATCAGAATGACTTGAGTCAGGCCATATCTCGACATGTAAAGTGAGCCCTAGACCTAAGTAGGAAACGAATTTACCTTCGTGTTTGTTTGTTGGTTTGTTTTTACAGATCCATAATATAACAAATGTGTTCTCAAGGACCGAGAGAGTTTATAAAATTTCAGAGTAGCTATTTACTTTAGTACCTATTCTTCCAGTGCTAAATGCACTATTGGTGTATTCTATACACTATACCAAGATTCTAAATGCTCTAAAGGACGCTGGATAATTATGAAACATTTATCTGACCTGTTTCGATTGCTGAAATACTGATTTAGTGGCTGAAAGTATTTGTATAACACTGCCCAACAGAGAGGTTTAAAAATATTATAATAATGAAAGGAAATGCCTTTTTGTAGTACTTTTGATAGTATTATAAACTTAGAGTCAAATTTTCAAACTTTCAAGCTTAGCTATTTAAAATCATGCCCTTTTAATTTGCTTAAATATATTTTCTATGATCCATACTCGTACCCTCGCTTTTAGAAAAATATTACTGAGTTTGATTTAGCTAGAAAAAATAGACTTTATCAACCACCACTTGATTTTTATCAGCCAAAGGTAATTTGTAGGTTGTTTAGCTTCAGAATTATTGAGACAAGTAAATGAATAAGTAGACATGACATGAATTGGAAGCTTTGTATTAAGCTTCGTATGTTTGATAAGACTTTTGAGATTTTTTTTTTTTACAGCAAACATTTATCCACCTCTTATGTAAGGTAGTAAAAGTGAAAAGTTTCAAAACTGTGTCAGAATATTCCCCAACTGTATTATTTATTTAAGGACTTAGGAGACAAGGTTTTACCAGAAGCTTCCCATTAATTTTCCATTTACGAGAGACTGATGTGTCATTCGGGGGAGCGTGCATGTCAGATAGCCGTATCACCTCATGGATTATGTCTGCGTCAGATTTCTGTCTGTTTCGTAAAGAAAGATGGGGAGCTGACCTAGCCCATTTCGTGCCGTGCTCGTGATAATTTTCGATCTTGCCCCATCTCCTGAATTTGTTCCTTTTGATAATGCACTATCGCTTTAAGATTCTGGTTGGCACGTAAATTACAGTCACTGAAGGTCGTTATTCATATTTTAACTGGACTAAAACGTCTCCAGGACTAGCATTAACTTTTGAGAATTATGCTTGAGGTCTTCGACTTTACAGCATGTTTAGTTTCTTTTCATTTCTTATTAGTATTTTTCAGTACTTAATAGTCTCCTGCTCCCACCTCCAGCAAGAACTCGCGTCTCTGTTCAGCATCAGAGCCGTTTTCCTCTGTGGCATGTGCTTTTCCAGCTCCCCAAGCAGCATAAGCAAATTGGAGAGTTCAGCTGTCATTCTTGGAAGGTCATAGATCACACTAGCAGCCCGAGTAATCCAAGAGGTTTTAAGTATCATAGCATTTAGTTTAAAGTGAAATTTGCTCTGACAGGGCTGGCAGACCAATAGGAAAAAGAAATATTTGTGCTTCGAGAAGTGCATATGTAGGGACCAAGAGTATAACTGATGGCTGGAAGTGATTTCAGTCTAAAAAAACAAATCATTAAGAGAGTGCATAGGGGTAAAATACACAGTTCATATTTTAAAGAGTCTCAAAATGAACCAGCAAACTAAGGTTAGCATTACATAGTAATTAGCTGTGGTGTTCAGGCTTTAACTCACTCAGTACCAGACAGGATGGTTAAACTGTCGCTGTGAAAACATTGCTACTTACATTATACTCGCAAAGCCCACAGCAGTAATTTTTGTACCTTCAGAAACCAAGGTATTATGACAGATTATATAAATGTTGAACCAGTAACAGACAAACAATTATTTAAAGGAGGTGCTAATGACCCAGTTTATTGACCCAGGGGTTACTTAAGCCATTCAGTCAGTTCCCCTCACATTTGGTGCTGTGAAACGAGGCATTGCTTGATATTATAGAACTGCCAATTTCAAGAAGTCCTTGTACTTAATTGAAGAAATGTAAGTTAAAGATGACTAGATGGTATACTTTCATTAAAAGATTTCAAGAAAAAGTTTGAGACCATTATAGATTTGAGTAAATACTCACGCCAGCTGGATAACCATGTCTGACAGCTTCCACAAGGCACCTATTAGAGTGTTTTTTCTGTTAATTACCCCAAATAAGGGAAAGGAAAAGATCTTCTAATGGTTCCAGTTATTGCTTTCAAGTCATTGTTCTCTTCAAAAAGCCAATTTTGAGTCACAGAACTACAAGGCTTATAAATTCTTTCCCTGAATGTGCAGAGAAGATAATAAGAGTAAATGGAAGGGACTTCCAGCAAGATGGTGGACTGAGCTGACATGGAAGGGCCCCCTTTCATATAGATATATAGAAATGGTGAACAAAATATTTATAGTTTATAGCCAAATTCACAAAGCTAGGAAACATCCCCAGTGACACACGTGCACAAAAAAGAAACACCCACAAGAATGTTGAACTAGGTATAGGTTATGTGCTGTAGGAAGAAAGAACTGAATCCCCTATATAAAGTCTGAAACCTCAAAAGGCTGCCTTTTTCTCATCAGTTGAAAAAGGAACTAGATGGTTATAATTCACCAGCCCAGAGAAGTGGTCAAAACTTGTCTCCTTCCCCAAGATCGTGGGGTGGGAGAGTAGTCAGCCACGAGAAGGAGAAATCCCAGTCTTGTTCCATACACATGAGTGGGTTCAGAGTTTATACTATACATATAATTAAGG
>NW_017731356.1:2417351-2429697 GCF_001890085.2 Hipposideros armiger | reverse complement strand
AGGGAGGGAGGGAGAGAACCTGAATTTGAACACAAAAAGTTACAAATTACAAAGATCATGAAGAAAGGACTGTCATGAAGAATTGTCTGCTATAACAGTTAGAGTAAGGATGCCCAAGAACTATAGGTGATAGAAAAATCTCAATCAGTCTATAAAATATAATATAAAAAAGTAAAAAGGAATAGAAAACTTAATGCAATGATGACATAATATGAAAAATACCAACTATAACATCTCTACATTAAAATAGACTCTGAACATGGGTTAAACAACAGATTAAGATGTATAATGAGAGAAGTGTAAATCGAATGATATTAGAGGACTGTCAATGAAATGGATTTTCTTTACTATTTGGAATAAATTGTGACTGCTTTACACATGCTTCCCTCATCATTAGTACAAATTAGTTTTTACCTGAGGCATCTCAGTATAGTAAGTAAATTTAAAGTATTCGTCCCCAAGGTGGTGTTTTTCCTCTTAGAACTGACAGGTCTTTTTTTGAAAAAAAAATGTTTATGAATAATTTCCACAGAAGTACTTAAAATACTATCTCCTACTACTCACATCATTTGCCCTTGATTTTGGGAAAATATATTACTTAGTTTGATTCCACTAAAAATATGATTCTTTAGTATTCTGTAGCCGTTTAGTTTTATCATAATAAAAGGAAAGTTGATAATGATGCATATAAAAGATTAAGAGTAAAAGAAAACTCAGTGGAAAATGACAGCTAGACCTGATATCTGTTGGTGAAACTTACTCAGCTACTGCTTAACTGTTCATTTTCTCGGTAATACAAAGGCTGAAGTCCAAAGCAGTAAAGAACACCTTTGAGCAGCCTAAAATATGTACTTATTACAAATAGATTCATAGGGACGAGAGGCCATCGGCAGGTTCCATGAAAACCAGCATCTAGTCTACAGCAGTGGTCCTTTCACGTGCACGTCCAGCACGCTCTCGGGCGTCCGAGGCGACAGCATCTTCTAGCGTTTTCCACAGGCCCCGTCACAGAACTTTCTTGTATGTGAATGCTAGGTATTCCTATTTAGCTCTAAGTAAATTATTTCACCTTTGTGAAATGAAGACATCGATTAGATGAGAAAGCCGTGGAAGCCACATTCTCGCCATGTTAAATATGCTGAGAGTGTAAATGTGAGAAAGCTGGCGTTCCAGCTCTGTAAAGCGCATGATACTCAGCGTTAAGACAAGCTCTCCATCTAGCGGCCGGTCTGTAGATTACCAACATTGAGATCTCGATTTAATCGTCACTGTACAAACGTGAGGTGTCATTTTATAGGCATTATCTCATTCAATCGACACTTCTCTTGTGAATACACATCAGGCTATCAGGAAAAATTGCTCGCTCCTGCCAGAACCGTCCAGCCGTTGCCCCTGAAGCCAGAGGCAAACTGCTCCTGCAGTCTGAGCTCATCTGCATGCAATACCACAGTTATCTGAGGAAGCATAGCCCCACAGGAAAGGGGCAAAAAATGTTTCATTCCCAATTAACTATAACTTCGAAAATTTTCAGCCAGTTTTGAAATTGTTTCCCTTTATTCTCAGTTCCCAAACTGTAAAGATATAACTAAAAACCCGATTTTAAAAGAAAAACAATATGATTATTTTGCCATGAAATGTAGCATCTTTGATCATTGTTGTTTCTGCCAGTGCCTCCACAGGCTCGCGTTGCTTCACAGATGGACAGCCGTCTTATCCTCTGAAATGTTCCCCGTGCTTTTGCCTCCCAATGCTCTTTATTACCACAATTATCCTTCTAAAGCACGGAAGTTAAGTCACTCCCCTTCTTAAAAACCGTTGACAACGCTCCAGAAGTATAAGTTCTTAGCTTGGCATATAAAGAACTTTCAAAATCTAGCCCTAACCTCCCTTTCTTTCTAGCCTTATCTCCTGCCTCTTGCTTCTGTCATCAACCTAAGACTTTAACCCTAAGAAACCATTCGCTGCTTCAGCCCCTCGTGCAGCCCTTTGCTCAGGGCCCCCACTATCAGGAAGCCCTCTCTCCACGTGTGAAGTCCTGCATGTCCTTAGAGATTCATCCACCCACACAGTCATGGGTGTTTTGAATTGTCAGATACAGCGCTAGACGCTTGTGATATTACCATGAATAACACAGCCCTCACCCTAATAATGCTTACTTTCTAGTAGGAAATGAAAACAAAAATGCAAGCTATAATGTCAGGAAGTGACGGATGTATTAAAATCAAAGTGTTTTTTATGAAGACTCTCTAGCCCCCAAGATTCCTCTGCAACGATTTGCACGTACCTCTAATATGCTCTCATGTATTAAATAGACGGTCCTCTCCCATTCTTCTGTAGCAATTTATGAATATACTAGGGTAATCCAACACCGTACTATCATCAGAATTTTGGTTCCGTGTTAGTTGCCTCCAGCCCATGCAGGGGCCATGTCTTATTTATCATTGCCTTCCTAGCAGCACATCTTTTTTGTTTTTAAACAATGACTCTCAGCACTATCCAAAACACACTGTAGTGTAATGGTAGCACAATAGTGTCATGTACTGTTTGGGTGGGTGGGCGGATGGATGGATGGATGGATGGATGGATGGATGGATGGATGGACGGACTAAGGATCACTATTATAGACCTAAATTTTCCATGGCAAATCATACTTGATCTGAAATTACTCTGGTAATCAATTTATAACCTAACTAGAAAGGAAGATAAATGTACTGATTCCTATCCTATGATCAGTATATTGACAAAATGAACTATCCTAGAAAACTATTATCACTTCGTACAGTTTTAGAAATCCTGGGAAGCTCCCTTCAAAGAAAGCCTATGTTATGTCCTTCACTTGACGATCTTACAAGTATTCCAGCTTTCAGCATTGTCTGGTGGATCACAAAGATAGGTAGTCAATAAAAACCACTGTTCCCAAATTTTAAATTTATTATCAGAAAGGATTTTGTCCTAGGTGGAATAGAATCCCTAAAGAAGCACCCAAAGTAAAAAGAAGAAATTCAGCGTGTTTGGTATAAGTGAAAATTTCATGTGTGTCTATGTGTATATACACACACATATACATTCAATGTCAGCGACTTTGTGGTGATGACTTTAAAAAACTTGTTTAAGATCAAAACAGTTTTACAGTTTTAGCCTACATTGATAGAAAGTCAGAAGTAGGATCTCATTATAGTCTATACTGGTTTCAGACCACATCATAAATAACACAGCACTTTCAGCTTCTTCATTTTGAGAAAAATAATGAAAAAAAATGAAGTTATTTTAGAGACAAATGAGATGGTAAAGTTTTTAGAGGCCAACTCATGAGAACTGATTACATGAAAGTTGTAAAATAGTCATATTAAAGAATTCTTCTACTCGTGTGGTTCCAGAGGATAATTCCAGGACTAACAGAATGGAGTCCTAGATCAGTAGAACAAAGAATTTTCTAACAGTTTGACATGTCCATAAATTCAGTGAACTGCCTGCACAACACAGTGGGCACTCCATTTCTGGAATGTTCTGACAAGCAGGATAGATCTGACAAGGACATTAGGATTGAAGTGTGGACTAGATTACTTCTGAAAACATTTCCAAGTCAAAGACTCCATGAGCCTATGCAAAGAGAAGTTGGCTTGAATTTGTTCTTTTGTTTCTTTTCGTAGCATCCATTTATATAGTCATTATTTACTCTTGCCTCCATTTTGCTGACTTGAGAATTTCAGAGAAGAAAAAGACTTATGTTGCTTTTATCTAATTTTAATAAAATAATGATACTTTTCACTTATGCAGCACTTTTCATCCAAGGATTTCAAAGTGCTTTACAAATGTGCACTAATTTAATTAAGCCTCCCACACAGCAGAGGTAGGTGAATTCTCCCCTCCCTGCAGGAATGTCAGCTCTGGCACAGGCAGTTTCCTAAGAACCTCAGCGTGTCTGGGGCCTCTTACTGGCTGCCGTCCCCCTGGAATGTGCTGCATGGGAAGCGTCACTTGTGTCTGGATTTTTTTTCTCCCCACTCCGATCATCTCAAGTTTGGAATTCGAATGAATGCTGTTAAAATGCTGTTTGGATCCTGGTACATATTACAGAGAATTCAGTGTTCTGCTTGGTTGAATGCTAATTATAGTAGATTTCTAAAGGTTTTTGTTTTTTGGGTGTTTTTTTTAAAATAAAATCTAGGTGTAGTTTTATGTTTGTTGTTTAATTTTAAATATAAATTTTTATTTATGAAGAATTAGTCATTTTCCTTTCTAGGTACCCCAAAATCATTGTTCTTGAGACATAAAACTTAATAACAGATATAGTTTGGGGGCCTTACCTTTCTTAGTTGCCTTTTCACAACAAACAGTAGTATCCATTTGCATTAAACTAGAATTATATATTTTCAAGGAGAGAGCTTCCATTTTGATATTTTTGTAATTTAAAGGCCCATAGTATGATACCTAGACATTGAGGATGCAGGTTAAATGACACTATGTAACTAGCCCTGTAAAGAAAAAGTGGCCTAGCAATGGCCACTTTCCTACAGGAAAAGCTGTAGAGGTAAGACCCCCGGGAGGAGAACATGTACATACAGAGACACACATGCAGCCTCGGGTTCAGCTCCCATGTAAATAGCCAAACATACACATTCCTATCCAAAGCAGAATGACCACAGGGCAAGAGCAGGTGCCTGTATCTCAGCCCAGACCCCCTTCCCTCTTCGGGTCCCTGGGGAGGGCACACAGGGCCTGTGATGCTGCGTAAGCCTTAGTGGATCAGGGAAGCACAGTCTTGGCTACAGCCCTTCTCTTTTGTATTTATGGTTTTTATCCCTTTCCAGACAAACTTATCTAATGAATCCGTCTTCTTCTGTTTAAAAGAAAACTTACTACTCGGCGCCCCTGGTTTTGAACCAGATTCAGCAGTAATGTTCCTACATCCTTATCCCAGGGGAGAAAGTAGAGTAAATGTCCACATGTCCCCAAAGAATACCCTTCTCCAGGTGTTAGCATCCTGAAAAGTTCAATTTTCTCACTCTGTGAGAACCAAGTAAGAGATTAAAGAATGAAACTATTCGGTTTTAGAGTGAATTTTATTTAAAAGATATTAATGGTATGGATATGGTTGATCAGACTGAGGACTTAACGTGAAAGTGCCATCCGAACTGGCCATCATGTTTCAGTCTTTTCTTTAAACAGCAAGTTCATCTGTAATACACAATGGGTAATTCCGGAAAAACTCATTTTAAGAGTTGGCTTCAAATTGTCTTCCTCCTATGCAAGTGTAAGACATTTTGTCCAAGACACTGTAGGGCAAGACACACGTCTCTGCATAAGTAGGACTTGATCACAGTAAACTTGCAGAAAGGTCTCGGTGACATCTCGCTGTCACTGGCTTGGGCTGCAAATTGTTACCAAACATGTGACTGACATTTTAAAAATAAAAAACCAACATAATACCCAGGTTAATTTCCAATGAAAAGTATACCCATCACACAGGTCAGATAATGCCTGTTTATTCTTTACCCTGTTGGCAATCCACATGGGAAAACGGCCCTCAGAAGTTTGCTTGTTGGTCATAGAAATAAAAATGCAACGTTTTGCCGTTTGAATGTATAATGACCTCAAACTCTCAGAACCTTTCCTCAATGAGGACAAGCCTGCCAGAATGGTCAGGTGCTCCTGGCGGTATTACAGGTCACCCCAAGGGACCACTTGGGTTGGTTCTGCGAACATGGCCTCTGAGGATCTTCGTGTGAGCCAACATGGCTGACAGACTCCGTTCTGAGGATCACCTTCCTTTAGGTAGAATTACAGTCATGTTGCTACAGTTTCCGCTATGAGATGTTCTCTTTTGAACATCTAATAGCAAGTTTCAGTAATAGTAATAGCGGGCTGCGTGTTTTTTTTATTGCTCTGCTCTGTGCTTGTTGTTTCCACATTCTTGAAAGAACTCTCACTGTAGCCCTAGGATTGAGATACAAAGACAAAACGACCGAGTTTAACCTAAATCTGACGCTATTGGGTCTCAAAAGAGATGCTAAACAATGTAAGGCAGGGCTAAAGGCAGGTAATAAATAGAAAGATGAAAAAACGACTTGAAATCCACAACTAGAGAATCAATCTTTATATAGCCAAGACTTGTTAGGTAAATGCATATTTGTTAGCCTTTACTTCAAGAGAAAACTTTTCAACAGCCAACCTTTCCTCTAATTTTAAACTGATGCAGCTGTGTATCTTAGCTCATGAAGTCCATTAATTTCTGAAACATCTTTAAAGCCACCTCTAGGGTAATTCCCTCCATCATAAAATTTAATTTTCCCATGGGACCAAGGTAGGAGGGGTGTGCTTGTATTTTGCCATTTTAAGATCAAATTCAGACTTAAAAATTTCAGCCAACTTTCAGAAATTATAGACACAGTTTTTGATATAGAAGGAGCCTAAACAGTTTGAATTGTTCAGGGTCACTCACAACAAATGCCAACCTGAGAAATTCCCTTCCCAAGAGGTAGAGTCACATGACTGATAGGCCCTACATGTATTATGATTCTTTACATTTAGTGTTAGTTTCTATCGCAGTACGTGTGTACACACACACACACACACACACACACACACACACACACAAATTATTTAAAACCTTACCGTTTTAGTAGTTATTTCTAAAGTGTTTTAATCTCATTTGGAGTTGTGACAGGAAGTTAGTGCCAGTATGAACATGTTTTTAATCATATTGAGATTTTGCTGATAAAGCAAAAAGTATCCTTCCATCTAATATGATCTCAAATAATCTTAAATCATTTCAATGTATTTATTTTTTCAGAGCTTACGTCATACACCATTTCCTTTGACGGGAAATGCGCTCACCAGCGCCCCCTGCATGAGCTATGTATGCATGAGCACGTTACAGCTGCCATGTTTGCCTGGCCAAGTAAACAGCTTGTCATTTTGCTAAGTGTTGGGTAATTCTCTGATTCTTCCAAAGCGCTTTGGAGAACAGATTCTCTTCTAAATAATTGACTAAGAGATGAAAGAATGATTTTTTTAAAGCAGTAATCAGCGTTCATCCATCATCAAGATACCTCTATAACTAACTGAAGGTTATCTTTGGGCTTCTGTTATTTCCATAAAATAAACTGAACCAAAGTGTATAATTATCTTGCTGTCACTCAAAAGAAACATATACTATTTAGTAATTTCTTTTTGCATTGAGGAGTCAGAAGAAGGATTGGCAGATCAAATCTGGCTAACTTTGAAATTTTGTAAAATTTCCTTTCTTCTTCTTTAGTCATGTGCTTATAGTATGACTTGGCCCTGCATGAAAGTTTACTGCTAAAAATTAAGATGCATGTCCTTACTAATAGTGGACTAATCCTATATCTTAATACAAAAGAGATCTTATTATAAACAGCAAAACTCACTTTTCTACAGTTTTAATTGTATCACTCCCTAGCAACATGTTTCTGATAATTGCTAGCATGTAAAATTTTTTCACATTCTGGCATAAAAGCCATATATGAATGTAATTTATTTAAAACTTTTCTGATCTGTCCTCTTTGTCTTGAATATGGTACCTGATGACAGAGGTTTCCAACATTTCTAACACACATTGTTAGAAGTAAATATTTATTATACTGTATTAATTTTCAAAAGAAAAAGCATTAATGATAGCCACCCACATGAGTCACTTTTGCTGCTAGGAAGAATTTTACAGGAATGACCTGTAAAATTCCAGGCCATTAACTTGACCTACATTGTAGATGTGTGATGAAGAATGTAACTTAACTATTTCTGTGTCTCTTTTTAGCCTCGGAATGGACGGCTTTGGCCAGTCAGTTGGCATTCTCGGACGCCCTGCCACAGCTTATGGGTTCCGCCCTGATGAGACTTTCTACTATGGCTACGGATCGCGATGAAGCCATCCCTTCCCATCTGTACTCTCAGCCTAGAAGAAATCTGTGTGGTTGGGTTAACTTTGAATCTTGGGTTAATAATGCATGTTGACACTATTGTGGGTCTGTGTTTCCTTTTTTGTTTGTTTTTCATGTTGTTAGCTGCAGATTAACTCCACCCCTTCTGTCCTTGTTCGGCACGTGGGTGCTTGACACTGTTCATGCCTCAAACCCCATCTTGACCCTCAGTAATATTCCCCACGAGACTCAAAAGTGACTGCTATAAAGCAACTAGACTGGAAAACAAACACTACATTATGTACATTCAGTGACTAATTTAATTTCTATTAAAAAGAAGCATAAAGTACAAACGAATTAGCGAAAAGTCATGTGTTTCTATTTAATGTGTTTCATTAGGAGTTACGTGCTTATTTGGGTGCATATAAATTTTTTCCTTGTCCTTTTTCCCCCTTGTAATATGTGATACCTTTAAAATGTATAAAAAGACGTCACCTTTTTATTCCATGCCATGTGCCTGAAAGGTTGCTTCCCAAAGTTATTAACTCCGAGTCTTCAATTAACAATGGAACATGTGCCATAAGTTACGGTACATATGAGTAGAGTCTCTTCAGCCACTTGAATTCACGTATTTCTGATTTTAATATAGAAAACCAGGAACATCGATTAGTATACATAAAACTACACTAGTATTGGGCATTTAAATGTTATGATTTATGAGATCTAAAGTATGGAACTAAGGCACAGAATTTTTCCTCACTAAGATAACTCATTTCCCTTTTGTGCATGTTTTTATAAGATAGATTTAGGTAGTAAGAAATGGAAAGGCATTATAATTAATAATGAGTTTTGAAAATAACTCAGTGTTATAATATTGAAATTTTACTTAAAGCAAATAAAGTAACTATAATTTAGAGATATTTCCTTGGGCACTTGCTATAGAAGGAATGCCATGAGGCTTTTAAGGGAATACGTAGCTCAAAGACAAGACTTCCGTCCTTGAGTTGAAAATCTTATTGATCTATTACATGACTGGCTCAATTTGGATTTTAATCATAGAATAGTAGAGCCAGAAAGGGGCTTTGAAATAATTCAATCCATCTACTTATTTGCAAAACCAATCACATAAAATTTTTAAATATACTCAACAGATGTTTTTTAAACTACCTCCTATGTATAAGGGAATATATGATGTTCCTTGGGGAATATGTGAATCTAAACTATGTTTTGTGTCTTTGAACTTACAACCTAATTGATCATCCTGGAAATATACACTTGTCTTAGTTTCTATTTGAACCATAGAATATTAAAGCTGGGAAGGACCCAAGAAGTAACCCTGTCATATTCTTTCTTTTTCGGTTGAAAAAACTGGCCAGGAGAGGTTAAATGATTTACCCAAGCTTATCTATTTGGTCAGTGACATAAGCTGTTTTCATGCTTCCCATCCAGTAACCTTACTACTAAATATCTCGCATTATTACTTGTCATATGTACAAATTGTAAATACACATAAGTGACATTAATAGAACGATAAAGCAAACATTCTATAGCTTAACTTCCCTCATTACAAAGCGATTTAGGAAGATCATCTTATGAAGTGCTAACACATAGTCCTCGACACGGGTTAGCTGCTATTATTATTACATTATCTTGTTTTGTTTTTCCATAGGATTTTCTATTACTTGAACTTTCCTTTGTTCAGTTATGTGCTTCTTGTCTGTCTGTCCCCCTAACCATACCTTCTTAAGATGGGAGCTCTGTGAGAGCAGGCAATTTGTCTTGTTTGCTGTTTCCCTAGTTTCTAGAGCGGAGGCTGGTAACAGTTAGTTCTTATATTTACTGAATGAGCAAAGAACGAATGTCAGGAAAACCTTTGAGGAATCGGGGAAATGTAGGATCATTTAGCTTGGATCCTGCTACACACACGGTAACTTGAAACGTATATGTTGGTGGTGGGGCATAACTTTTAAAAAATTAAACACTAAGCTACTAGTACTAAGCAATAGCACATCCTCAATCATTTAATAAAAAAAATGAATTATTTGGGCCCCTCAAAAAACACACTTTTCTGCAATGATGATATCTTCTTCCTTTTTTTAGTGGTCAGCACAGTGCATGGCACAGAAAAGATAGGTGTTAAATACTTGTGGAATAAACATAGTCTGTAACATGAGATTGTAAATTCTAGAATATTTCTATAGTTACAGTTTACAAAGCAGGACAGTATTTCTTACAACATGGATGTTGTGGTATCTGTGGTTGACTTTACACTTCTTCAGCATAGACAGTGTGATAGTCTGTGTGGGCTAATTCATTGACGGTACGCCCTAGAAGCAGCTCGCATACCAGAAATCAGGAATCCACACCCCAGCGGTAGCTAATAAGTATCATACCAGAGAGGCTACATTCCAGAGATGGAGCCACAAATACTTGAAGCACCTTGATCTCTGATGATACCAGATGTTTTCCTACTTATCATAGTGCGTGTCAGGAATGAGTTCTTATTGGCAAAGATAACAGCTTATTATAATGACAAATACTAGCAATGAGGTCTCAAAAAAATTCAAGGGAGGTGAATTGGCTAAAATATTTTAGAAAATGCTCTCTACTCCTGAATAAATGGAGTCTAAACATTCAGGGAGCCCTCTCAGCCTTTGGAGATGCCATCGGAGGCTTCATCCCGAATGGGCCTGGCCCTACCACTGGTCTGGGAGATTTCTGGTGGCCGGATGCCGATACTGAGGATGAGGATAATAATCCTGCCTCTAGCACTTGTACTTCTGCTTCTCAGCTTTCTAACACAAGATGGTGGCTGGAGCTGCTGGAACTGCACTCTCCAATATGGTAGTCACTGTCCACATGTGACCACGGAGCATGAAAATATGGCTGGTCCAAATTGCAAAAAATATATATCAGATTTCTGAAGACAGTACAAAATGTAAAATATCTCAATTTATTATACCGAGTGCAGCAGTTCTCAATCTTCCTAATGCCGCTACCCCTTAATACAGTTCCTCATATTGTGGTAACCCCCAACCATAAAATTATTTTCGTTGCTACTCTATAACTGTAATTTTGCTACTGTTATGAATCGTAATGTAAATATCTTTTTGTTTTCCGGTGGTCTTAGGCGACCCCTGTGAAAGGGTCGTTTGACCCCCAAAGGGGTTGCGACCCACAGGTTGAGAACTGCTGACTGAGTGCATGTTTAAATGGCCATCTTCTGGATATACTGTGTTAAAGCAGAATATTAAAATTAACTTCTCTTTACTGTTTTTAATGTGGCTACGAGAACATTTAAAATGACATTTGGCCCGAATTCTATTTCTATAGAACAGTCCTGACTTAGTACAGAGTTCGGCCTTCATCAGGCTTATAGGACGGATTGAAACTATTTGTGCCTGCCTCCTAAAAAATATTTGATTATTACATTTCTGAATAAGGGGCAAAATTTGGTTGGCTAGTTGCTTGCATTTAACCTGGTGAAGAAATTGTGGGCTCCTTACTCATCTTCAAGTTTCATCTACTGTTATCGACCAGAAAGAGCCTAAAAGTTTTAGGTGATCGAGTGATTTAGGTCACCTGTCAACTGTGAGGTTGTAGAAGTATTCATCACTACTGCGCCCATGCAGATGGTAACACGGAAATACAGTTTACTTTGAATCATGTAGTTTTAAAACTATTACGTATCTTTATTTTCACAACATTCTATTAAGTAGAAACATTAATTATAGTTCCTATTATTAGTAGTTCCAACTTGACTCGTCGCTGAATTAAAGGTAACTCCAGACCTTCGGCCTTAATGGCTTCAGCTGGAATCACCGCGACCTCAGCCAGCTTCGGCCGCCGTTCCGCACGGCTTCGGCCCACGCGGCGCAGCCAATCAGGGCTGCGGGATGAGCGACGTCTCCCGAAAGTCGTCGCCGATTGCCGGACTCCCTCCTCCGCCCCGCCCCTTTGCTATGTGTCAGAAGCGACCGGGGGCCATTTTAGATTCGGGCGGAACTCAAACGAAAACGGGGGGCTAAAAGCCTGAACATTAAAATCGAGACAAAGTAGCGCGCTCAGCTCAACAGCTAAGAGAAGGGGCATCTTCACAGCCCAACAGGCTGCTGGCGGCAGTGAGTGACCCGCGAGGTGGGCACCGGCGCCCACACTCAAGATGGCCCCGGCCTGAGAGTCACCTGTGCGGCCGCTCTAGCTCGGTTCCGGGTTCGTTCGCCTCGGGGCCACAGGCTGGGATTCTGTCCGGTTTCCGGACCCGCCTCTATGGTGCCGGAGGGACCCGACCCCCGAAGATTGTGGGTGTAGCGGTCCGAGCCTCACGGGGGAGGCGAGGGTGGTTGGTGTCAACAAGGGGCGACGAGGGGCTCGGAGCCAGGACCCTCGGCCGCCGCCCCGCCGCCCTCCGGCAGGTAACAGGGAGCCCGGCGCAGCGTCCCCGTCGTGCGGGCCTGGGCCGCGGG